>NW_026047142.1:0-300000 GCF_023864275.1 Schistocerca cancellata | reverse complement strand
ACTAGCTCTGCAGATGACGAAGAAATTGAAGAAATGTATGATGAAATAAAATAAATTATTCAGATAGTGAAGGGAGACGAAAATTTAATAATCATGGGTGACTGGAATTCGAGTGTAGGAAAAGGGAGAGAAAGAAACGTAATAGGAGAATATGGATTGGGGCTAAGAAATGAAAGAGGAAGTCGCCTGGTAGAATTTTGCACAGAGCACAACTTAATCATAGCTAACACTTGGTTTAAGAATCATAAAAGAAGGTTGTATACATGGAAGAACCCTGGAGATACTAAAAGGTATCAGATAGATTATATAATTGTAAGACAGAGATTTAGGAACCAGGTTTTAAATTGTAAGACATTTCCAGGGGCAGATGTGGACTCTGACCACAATCTATTGGTTATGACCTGTAGATTAAAACTGAAGAAACTGCAAAAATGTGGGAATTCAAGGAGATGGGACCTGGATAAACTGAAAGAACCAGAGGTTGTACAGAGTTTCAGGGAGAGCATAAGGGAACAATTGACAGGAATGGGGGAAAGAAATACAGTAGAAGAAGAATGGGTAGCTTTGAGGGATGAAGTAGTGAAGGCAGCAGAGGATCAAGTAGGTAAAAAGACGAGGGCTAGTAGAAATCCTTGGGTAACAGAAGAAATATTGAATTTAATTGATGAAAGGAGAAAATATAGAAATGCAGTAAATGAAGCAGGCAAAAAGGAATACAAACGTCTCAAAAATGAGATCGACAGGAAGTGCAAAATGGCTAAGCAGGGATGGCTAGAGGACAAATGTATGGATGTAGAGGCTTATCTCACAAGGGGTAAGATAGATACTGCCTACAGGAAAATTAAAGAGACCTTTGGAGATAAGAGAACCACTTCTATGAACATCAAGAGCTCAGATGGAAACCCAGTTCTAAGCAACGAAGGGAAAGCAGAAAGGTGGAAGGAGTATATAGAGGGTCTATACAAGGGCGATGCACTTGAGGACAATATTATGGAAATGGAAGAGAATGTAGATGAAGATGAAATGGGAGATACGATACTGCGTGAAGTTTGACAGAGCACTGAAAGACCTGAGTCGAAACAAGGCCCCCAGAGTAGACAACATTCCATTGGAACTACTGACGGCCTTGGCAGAGCCAGTCGTGACAAAACTCTACCATCTGGTGAGCAAGATGTATGAGACAGGCGAAATACCCTCAGACTTCAAGAAGAATATAATAATTCCAATCCCAAAGAAAGCAGGTGTTGACACAAGTGAAAATTACCGAACAATCTGTTTAATAAGCCACAGCTGCAAAATACTAACACGAATTCTTTACAGACGAATGGAAAAACTAGTAGAAGCCGACCTCGGGGAAGATCAGTTTGGATTCCGTAGAAATACTGGAACACGTGAGGCAATACTGACCTTACGACTTATCTTAGAAGAAAGATTAAGGAAAGGCAAACCTACGTTTCTAGCATTTGTAGACTTAGAGAAAGCTTTTGACAATGTTGACTGGAATACTCTCTTTCAAATTGTGAAGGTGGCAGGGGTAAAATACCGGGAGCGAAAGGTTACTTACAATTTGTACAGAAACCAGATGGCAGTTATAAGAGTCGAGGGACATGAAAGGGAAGCAGTGGTTGGGAAGGGAGTAAGACAGGGTTGTAGCCTCTCCCCGATGTTATTCAATCTGTATATTGAGCAAGCAGTAAAGGAAACAAAAGAAAAATTCGGAGTAGGTCTTAAAATCCATGCAGAAGAAATAAAAACTTTGAGGTTCGCCGATGACATTGTAATTCTGTCAGAGACAGCAAAGGACTTGGAAGAGCAACTGAACGGAATGGATGGTGTCTTGAAGGGAGGATGTAAGATGAACCTCAACAAAAGCAAAACGAGAATAATGGAATGTAGTCGAATTAAGTCGGGTGATGTTGAGGGTATTAGATTAGGAAATGAGACACTTAAAGTTGTAAAGGAGTTTTGCTATTTGGGGAGCAAAATAACTGATGATGGTCGAAGTAGAGAGGATATAAAATGTAGACTGGCAATGGCAAGGAAAGCGTTTCTGAAGAAGAGAAATCTGTTAACATCGAGTATAGATTTAAGTGTCAGGAAGTCATTTCTGAAAGTATTTGTATGGAGTGTAGCCTTGTATGGAAGTGAAACATGGACGGTAAATAGTTTGGACAAGAAGACAATAGAAGCTTTCGAAATGTGGTGCTACAGAAGAATGCTGAAGATTAGATGGGTAGATCACATAACTAATGAGGAAGTATTGAATAGGATTGGGGAGAAGAGAAGTTTGTGGCACAACTTGACTAGAAGAAGGGATCGGTTGGTAGGACATGTTCTGAGGCATCAAGGGATCACCAATTTAGTGTTGGAGGGCAGTGTGGAGGGTAAAAATCGTAGGGGGAGACCAAGAGATGAATACACTAAGCAGATTCAGAAGGATGTAGGTTGCAGTAAGTACTGGGAGATGAAGAAGCTTGCACAGGATAGAGTAGCATGGAGAGCTGCATCAAACCAGTCTCAGGACTGAAGACCACAACAACAACAACATAACAAAAAACAAAGAAGGCGCTGGATTAACAAAACAGGAAGATGGATTTCTTCCATTACTCTTAGCTGCATTACCATATCTAGCAACTATTGGTTCACTTGCTGCTGGATCTGCAGCAATTGCAAATGTAGTAATGAACAAGAAAAAATCTGATGCAGAATTAGAAGAACAAAAAAAGGCATAATCAAGCAATGGAAAAGAAAGGTGCAGGATCTAGAAAAAAGTTTACAAAAAAGTAATCGATTTCTATCCAACTGCATTAAGTAATTCTGATATAGAAGAATTAGTTAAACAATTAAAAACCAAACACTTTTGTGTTGTCCTTATGCTTGATGAAATAACAAGCCATCCTAGAGAATAAGAAACTGTAATAGTTAATTTAGATACATCTGATCATGTTGGTTCTCACTGAATTTGTTATCATAAAATTAAAGACATAAAATTTGTTTTTGATTCATTTGGTGGTAATATACCAATTAAACTAGTTAATTATTTGGGAAAAAATATCTGTACTACAATGCTGAGAGAGTACATAATTTTTATAAAGTAATTTGTGGTCATTTGTGTGTATTTGCATTGAAATTACAAGTTTAGTGACATTCTGATTTTATTAAATGGACATTTTTGGAAATAAACTCTTTAAGGATTTTCAGTCATCAGAGCCAAAAAATGGTAATCAATTAATTTCAAAATTTGAATCATTAATCACAGATTTTATATCCTTAATAGATGCAAAAATAAATAATCCAATTAAAGAATTTCATAAAGAATTTTTGCCATTTTTAAAGTAACTAGAGGCTATATTGTCTTTAAGGGTAGAAGAATGTCGAATGTAAGTGACCCAATTGATGCTAAGGAAGTAGTGAACAAACATTATTTACAGAATGAGTTATCAAATGTTACAGAACGTGAATATTCTATTATTCTAACACAGTTGAATAATTATGACAGTAAAATCGGTCTGTCAAATTACTTTACAAGAAAAGAAGTAGAGAATGCTTTTTCAGATTATTTCACAAAACAGATTTAACTCCATACTTACATAAGGTAAATCTTAAAGCCAATGTATACGATAAACAAATTATTGAATTTTGTTTTATGACTGGAAGTTAACAAAAAATGCATACTTCCATATACGATTTTGGACTTAAAATAGTTAATTGTTGGTAAGAATATAAGCAGAGATTTAAAATCTGATGAGTGTGATATCACTGTATGGGTGGTTGATAAACTATACCAAATAAATAATAGTAATCAATCAATAATTGTAAACAAATCAAATTTTCTCAATTCAGATTAAAAGATTCTGTTAAAACTCTTACAGTTGATGTAAAGTTAATTATATTTGATGAAATAATTTAAATCTCATTAAATTTTTTTATTCTATATAAATGGGTAATCCTCACAGGTTAACAGCTAAAAACTGAAGACAAAGAATTGATGGTCTTTGTAAAGTATGTAAAAGCAAAAAGCATAAATTGCTTAAAAAATTTTGTAAGTGTAGGGGTGAGGAAATCTCTCACCTCTAACAATCGTGAAAAAATCATTAATGAATTATATAAACTGATGACAAAAATTTTAAATGAGGAAGTATAATTTCTCATGGTATTGATGATCTATGGGAAGCCGATCTAGTCGAAATGGAGTCCAGCAAACTGAAATGAATTTGAAAGAGAAATCAGGGATATAAATCTTTTATTAAGTGTTAGCAATATCTTTTCTAAATTTGCTTGGGCTATTCCACTTAAAGGTAAAACATGTAAGAATGTTGTTGTTGCTTTTGAAAAAATTTCCGTCACTAGAAAGCCAAAAATTTACAAACATATAATGGCAAAGAACTCTACAATAAATAATTTAAAGAACTGATGAAGAAATATAACATTAATCATTGTTCAACTTTTAGTGAATTAAAAGCATTTGTTGTTGAATTATTTAACAGAACACTTAAAAGAAAATATGTTTTTTTTTTTTAAATTTGTTCTTTAAGGACATTATAAGTGGGTTCACTGGGTTAACAATTTAGTTGATGAATATAATAACACAAAACATTCGACTATAAAAATGAAACCAATTGAAGTTAATGAGAAAAATTTGAGGCCTACCTGGAATATGGGTCTAGCATCTCCAAAATTTAAAGAAATGGAGAAAAAATAAGAATTAGTAAATTTATGGATATGGGGTACTTATAAATGGTAGAAAAATCGAATTTTTATGACTTTATTAAATTCTATAGTCTTCCCTGATTACATTCATATATACATTATAGCATTTCAAATGAAAAATTACCTATATAAACGAAATTTTAGAGTTACAGTCACATATGCCACCCCACCTCCTTTATTTCTGTTACAAAAACCAGTGTTATTTCCAAAAGAACTGTGAACTTTCTGTTTCCAGCGATTACACCTATGATACATTGTATATGTTGGCTACAGTGCAGGTTTCTACTGTCTGTAAATGATTATCTTTAGTGGTATTTACATTTGTTTACTAAAGGAGTTTCTTCTGGTGTTACTGAATGTTTGTTGCCCAAGTGCTATAAATATTTATGGAAGTAGATATTCTTTAGTGTGCAATAAATAAAAACTATGCCACACATCAAGAAATTCAACAAAAGGAAATTCCCTGGTAACTGGTTCACAAACAAAGCAAGCCACACTGTTGAAAGTATTCTTTGTATCAGTTCCCCAGGAAAGAAGCTTCCACATGGCATGCCTCCTGGTGACTGAAATTTTTGTATATAATGTCAGATGTAGAAAGTACCTGGGTGATGGGCTAAGGCTTTCAATAAAATTAATGAATTCAATGTTTATGATGATACCTTGGTAACAAAACTGGAATGTTGTGGACATGTGCAATAGAGAATGGGTGCTAGATTGAGGAAGCTATCAAGAGAAATAAAAGGAAAGTTCCTGCCTCAAGGAACATCTGTCTCTGGCCAATGCAGATTGACAGAAACTGAAATAGACTTTCTTCAGAAGACCTTCTTCAGAGTCATTATAGACTAGCCATTCGACGAAATGCACCTCTGAATGAAGTTACAGCAATGAGAAAAACTGTATGGGCCATCTACTTTCATAAGTTGTCCACAGATGACCACCCTGTTCATGGACTTTAGCCTAAAGGAGCAGATTCTTGGTGTGGTTACCAAAAAGCAAAAGCAAGTCGTCAGATGTAATATCATAAGCATTCTCTTCCTAGCCTGCTATGAATGAAATAAAACAAATTTTTAGATACATGAATGACCTTATTTTGGTTAGTAAATCTCTTTATGTGGACACTCAGAATACAAACAAAAGTTTCAACCACTGCATATGGGAAAGATTACCCAAGAACGTTTTTGTAGGACTAAGTACATTATAGTTGGCGTACTATATGCAGTGATATGTTTCAATGATGGAGTGATATGAAGGTTGCAAGTCCTGAGAAATTTAAGCATAAAATATGGTTCCAATATGGAAGATCAATTGCTTGCGTGTGACAGACAGTAGGTGCATGAAGCTTTACAGATTCGCTCTTCAAGTTACCAAAGAGGGAAGAAGTACTAAAAGGAATGTGAAGAGGAAGCTTGAAGATGAAGAAATGCTGCAAGATAAAGACTATGCTTCAGGAATGTTCTGAGTCAGTTTAATTGGACTCATATCTTCATTCGCAATTTTCTGCAAGTTGTATTTTTCAGAATTCACATACAAATATTTCCTAAAGTTCATAAAGCATTTCCTTAATTTTTTGCAATAGTCGATATTTATGTAATGTACATAAGCTTTATTGCAGTATCAACTAAATTATAGAAAAAATAACGTTTTTATTAGGAAAAATTAGAAAAATTGAAATGTGAGATGTAATATTTAATTATCCTTGTAATATACGTAATAGGTGGAGTTAAAGAGGCCTTTCACCTCAGCCATCATGTCATGCATATCTGGTAAGAATTTGGTCTCCTTCAAATGTATAACATTGGATTAAATGGTACCTCAATTTGAAGAAGCATTATGGAAAAAAATTGCATCAATTTCTTTGTAATCTTTAATAACCCTAATCAGGTTCAGAAATATTCGAAATACTTCTAATTTGACATCCCGGATATTCAGGAATCCAGCTGGACATTCGCATCATTCCCGCACGATATTACAACAGCATGCCTTGCTGTCTTCTTCAGGTGCTACCTGAGACTGGTCCTTGGGTCGATCGAGTCCAGTATTTATGCCTGGAAGGAGCTGGGCGTTTCGTAATCGGTCCGCGCCGAGTCGAGTGTTCCGTCTGTGGTCCACGCCCGCCAGACTCGGCTTCAATGGACCCCTCCAGTCAGGGAAGTTCCGACTGCCGTCCGCGCCCGTTTATCCCGTCCTCAACGTTTGTGGCTACATTGCCCCTCTCTGGGCGCCGGCGTTCCGACCGCCGGCCGCGTTCGGCCTGGCCGTCTTCTGAAGTCGATTTCATGATCGGGGGTGTGTCAAATCTGGTCTCTAATGTCCGACACTTTGTCTCATGGCAGTTCTCTCAGTCTCCAGTTCTATTTCTTGTAGAATCTCGGAGTGTCCTGCATTGAGGCGCTGGATTCTAGGCCGTGCTGATTTGGTATCCCGAGTCACCCACTCCTCTAGAGGTATCCAGAAGGCACTTGAACCTGTCAGTCAGCCAAAGGATCCAAAAGAAGAACCAGAAGAGGCAAAGAAGATGGCATACCTGCCATACGCTGGACATATCTCTGCCAAAATCAGCAAGATTCTCCAGAAATATGACATCAAGAGCGTATTTTGGCCACCCACTAAAATTGGGGCTATACTGGGGAATGTAAAAGATGACCTGGGGCTATGCAAGCCAGGTATTTACAACATACCATGCCGGTGTGGGATACATTGGCCACACCTCCAGAACTGTGGACATCAGGTGTAAAGAACACCAGAGACATACCAGACTCAGACAGGCAAGTAAATCAGCCATAGCAAAGCATTGTCTGGGACTTGGTCATTCAATGGATTACAGTGACACCAAGATTGTGACACAGACCCCAAGATTTTGGGACAGTGCCATTAAAGAGGCCATTGAGATTAAGGTCACAGATAATCTAATCAACCATGACTCAGAATACCAAATCAGCACTGCCTGGAATCCAGCGCTTGAGCTTGTGAAAACTCAACGCAGGACACTCGAAGATTCTACAAGAAATAGAAGTGGAGACCGAGAGAACAGCCGTGAGACAAGGACTCGGACATTAGAGGCCAGATTTGACACACACCAGATCATGAACTCGACTTCAGAAGACGGCCAGGCTGGGCGCGGTCGGAACACCGGCGCCAGAGAGGGCCAATGTAGCCGCGTCTGGCGGGCACGGACCGCAGACGGAACACATTATTATGTAGTGCCCAGCACGAAACAGAAGTGGAAATCATAGTAAGGTCATGAGACAGAGTACCCAACATCTCAGATCACGTCTGACACACCTAAGATGACGACCACTACCGTTGAGGGCGGCCAAAACGGGCGCGGACGGCAGTCGGAACACCCGCGACTGCAGAAGACAGTGAGGCACACTGTTGAAATATCGTGCGAGATATCCGGTTGGATTCCCGAGTATCAAAGATGTCAACAGATCACCATGAAAACATGAAGAATTACATCAGAATACTTCTAATTTGTTTAGAAAGTATACTCCATTACCTGATATCAACAACAAATCTGTAAAACATATAGATTATGAATAGTGCTTGAAAGAAATAGGTGTTGATTTTTACATAATATTGAGCCAGAAATGTACCCTGTATCCTTAAAAGACTTTTTGAAAAAGGATACACAGCCAACTGGTCAACAAAAATTTACATAATATTGAGCCAGAAAAGTACCCTGTATCCTTAAAGGACTTTTTGAAAAAGGATACATAGCCAACTAGTCAACAAAAATTTTTGAATTTGAATCTGTTATTCATTCTATTCCAGTCAAACACAAATTGAAAGGTATTGAAAGAAGTTTTTATGAACAAGAGCTACAGAGAACAAAATATCCAGATGCATATCATGTTGAAGAATTTTTGAGACAAAAGGAGATAAAGTGTATGTTAAATGGTTAGGATTTGATAATTCAAACAGCAGTTGAATTGATAAAAATAAAGTAATTATTTAATGGTCAATTTTAGTGCTCATTATTTCTCTTATAAGAATATCTTCATTAAAACTCGTATCAAAATTATTTCCTTCAGAAATTACGGTAATCTTTCGTTCACTAATTACATAAATTTATTAAGTTTGGCTTTGTGATTCTGAAAGTTATTTCTGTTTCTGGATAATATGCTGGTAATTCATTCATTCTAGAATTTACAGAACAATTTTGAGTTCTTATAACACAATACAGATATTCATGCATATGTTTTTGTTTATTAAAAGAAATTTACTGTGTTTGTCTTGATTAACAGTTAGAGGAGTGCCATGATTGTCAATAATTTCATTTTTCTCTTGAATTATGTCTCTGGCAATATTTAACATATTTCTCATACTTTCAACTTTATTTTTAAATAAATAATTTCATTTTGTTGTTTATATTGACCATTGTTTCCTAATTGATGGTAAAACTTCATGAGCAACCCAATGTTCAATTTGTTTGCTTCTTCTTTTATACAAGATAAAGTAAGAGAATAAAGGTCAAATTCATTAATGAATATTGTGTTTGGCTGCATATTAAAAGGTGTGCTATTGGATAGCACTCCTTGATTTAATAAATTTTCTAATGAATATGATGATATTCACCAACATTTATTGTGATGGGTTGTTGGGGATTGCCATATTCTAAAATTTCAGCATTTTATTTTCCTTTAAACCATGGATTATTTTTTCATAAATAATCATGGATGCCTGCTTACCATTGTATGCAAGCTTGTTATTAACAAGTTCTAAAATCGGCTCCATTTATATAGAATAAAAATATGTATTTGATAAGCTAAAATTATATAGCAGACATATTCAAAATTTCTTCATAAATATTTTTCTCTTCTCATTTATTTCATCAACAATATCATTTGATTGGCCACATGATTTCTCAACAACATAAGACACGTTGTTGTAAATTTCTTTTCTTTTGTTTACCTTGTGTACACCAAAATAAGTGTTAACCATATTCTCTACTAACTTGTAATCTGTACATTTGTATTTTCTGACAAAATATTTTATCGTCTTCAAGTCTTGCACTTTATAACTGGATAATCTTCCTGAAAGATTATTTTCAGATAATACACCAACAACTTTGAAATAAGGGAGAAGTTCCAAGTTCGAGTCTCAGTCTGGTACACAGTTAAAATCTGCCAGGAAGTTTCACATGAGCGCACACTCCACTGCAGAGTGAAAATCTCATTCTGGAACTTTGAAATAGTTTTTCTTGGCACATTGCTTAGATCTGGTAGTGTAAATAATATGCTCTTTCTTCATCTCTACTACATCAGATATTCCATCTATTAAGTGAAGGCATTCTTTTTGCTATTCTTCTAGCTCTATCTCTTTTATTGTTGTTCTTTAACAGATGCTGTGTATTTTAGATAATCAACAAATATTTCTTCTACAGTTCATTACAGATTCTTTCAAATTTTTAAATGTTAATAAAAGCCATTTCTTTTGAACAAAATTATTTGGTTTCAATTTATTCATTTTTTCCCAATAGATTTGTACTCTAAAGCAGTTGGATTACTGTGTTTTATCTCTGTATATGGAATATTATTTTAATCATCTGTAATCAATACATTCTTTTCTTCAAATAACTGAACCCAAATATCTTTAAACCAAGAGTCCAAATTAAGCTGACTGTGGTTAATAAATTCAAATATATTCATGATAGATGATTCTGGAGCAGAGACAACAGTAGTAGATGTATTTGATGTCGGTGGAATCAGCTCCATTTATATAGAATAAAATTTTAATAATCTTTTAAAATTTTAATTTTATAAATACAACTAATGTATGGGATGAATTTGAATTTGACATTTTTGTCGATACACATAATAAACTGCAAGGGAGACAAATTGAATCTATTATTTTCAACGAATATTTTGAACGATCTTTAACTATAGGCCATTTGAGAAGGTGTAACCATGATGACGTAAAAATAAGTGGTATAGAAATATGACGGAGGAAACAGAAAACTCAGATTCTACCTTTTTTATGACTATAAATGTAATAACAAATTGTAATTTACCTATAAATAATTTAACAAAAAAATAAAAAAATAATATTAATGTATACTCATTCTTTTAAAGTTTTTCACTCTATAACCAGCAAGTTAGATATCAGAGAATACAACAGAAGGCAACTAACTAATTCACTCTGTATCAGGAATGTTGTATAAATTTTTCCTTCACATTAGAAGATATAGATACATTATTCAGTTTTTAATATCCATAAGGCACTGTAATTTAATTTTCTACACCCACTCATCTCTAGCTATCTGATTGTACTCTAACTGCATCTTTTCTTTCACTTCACTCTCTTTTAGCCTTATCATAGATTGGCCATTCAACCTTTGAATTTCTGGTAATTTAATGTGAATCATTTCACTTTCAACATAGAACTTTCATCGTTTTTCTCATAATAATAACTCTTTGGTCCAGTCAAAGCTCAATTTGTAATCCTTTTATTATCTGCAAACTCATCTTTCCATTCACCCAACATACAACCTTTCTCTAAATTGACTTTGCCATCATCAACTGTGTACTACAGAATCAGTGTCAGAATATATAACATTTCGTCCTAGTTTATTTAACCTATCATACAATTTAAGCTTTGCATTTGATATAGTGAATGCAACAATTTAGATGTTTGTAGCTGCATTGTTTACCACATAATAACCCTTGAGAATGTACCTCCATTGTACCTTGTGCTCAGTAATGAAATTGATATCCAAATTATGTAGTCGATCATCCAGTAGTATCTCATAATCATTGCTGTAAATCTGTGACATACTCAGTTTTCCTTATGTTTTGTCTTTGCCCAAATTTTACCCATAATGAATTAAGACATGTTTTAGGTACAGCTCGCATTCCAGGATTTTCCTTTATTCTATCACAACCCAAGTTAATATCCAATTTCTCTTTAACTGTTTTGGTATACTCTTTGTCACTTTCAAAATTATGCAGACTTCTTTCGAGTTTTATTTTCAGAAAATCTTTCACAAAATTTTTAAGAAACATGTCACTTTTATCTCTAAAATGTCATATTTCACAGGCACCTAAAATCGTATACCCCATTTCTACAGCCAGTTTTACTTAATTTGTTACCCAAGTTCCAATAAAACTTTCTTCATCGCTGTAATTCCATTTACTTATTTGTTCTTCTGCCCACTTGACACAAAGGAAACGGCAGTTTTTCATTTTTATCGATTTGTATACGTACAGGCAAAACAGGATGATACACTCCTCTAGCCGCCAATACTTTGCATTTTATAAATCCATATCATTTTTAGGATAATATGTTGGCCTATAAAATTTTCTTTCATGTCGCTCAGGATAATAATCATATTTCACAGCTGGATAAAGGCTGCATACATCATCATGTCTTATTTTTGTGCTAACACCATCAGCTTTAACTCTTAATTTTGTTGCATTTGTTTAGGCATCATGAAAAACATCTCTTGGATTCAATGATTCAACAATTTTAGGTAACTGTTTCAATTTTTTAAGATTTTTATTCTCTGCTGAGTTAAGCCAATCACATTCCCACATATCCACTAAATTGTATCCAGCATTTCGTATTTCTTCACTTCTTGTTAAGGTCTTTTGATAAAGGTCACTTGTTGTTTCTTTATTTTTATTGTTCATCGTCTCAATTTTGAAACATTTTTTATATCCATTCCAGAAAGAACCATGGGATTGATAAACACTATTAGTTTCTTTATAAAATCCTTCTACTTTTCCACCAGCTGTTCTTACTTTGCCACCATTAAGAGCATGCAGTATATTGTAATTGTTTCAACTGTTTAACCAAGCTATGGATTCCTTAGGATAATTCTGTTTGTCTTCTTTATCCAATACAGTAATTGTATTTTCAGGTAAATATTTAGTTCTGTTAATAGCCACACAAACTCCAGCGATGTTTAAATAACAGAATGGATTAATATTAGCTATCTCTAGAAATTGTTTCCTTAATTCCAAACACCCTCATCTCAAAATATCTACATCAGAATTACAGTACTCGCTAATTTCTTTCTTCATATTGAACACATAGCTTTCCCTAAATCTGGAACTATGTTATTTGATAAATGCTTCTCCAACTTTTGGCTTCATAGTGTCAACACAATAATATTGAGCATCTGGGATAGGTCCTATGTAATTTTCATTTTCTTGTGTATGCAACAAATGAGGGAAGTATCCCCTCTTCAATTGTTTCAAATCAAAAGTTTTTGGAAAGCTACTGAGTGGCCCTTGGACACAGTTACTACTATCTATAATTTTTTGGGCTAACTGTTGGATCTCCAATTACATCAATTTACTTCCTGTGTAGATGGTATATGGCTTTATTGTATTTTCAACATAGTTCTTCAAAATGACTTAGGAATTGTAACCTTTCGCATAGTTTGCTGTGAATACGTGATAACTGTTTTTTTTTTCAGATATCATCCAACGACAGAATTCATCATTTGTCTTAAATTTTTAAACAGTACCTCCATTAAAATTGTGAAAAATTATGAGATTTGGAATATGTGTTCCAGTTTCTTGATTTGCTTCATAGTCAAACCACATGTTTCTCTCAGTATAGGTCAAATTCACTCTCCTAGGGAAGCCTTTTCCACAACATTTAAAGTCTTTAGCTGCAACTATTTTATTGCATTTGGAGCACTGGTAAACATAAAAAATCTTTGAATTCTCGATTAATACACCAACTGTCTTCAATAGAATTTGGGCAACCTTGCATTATAAAATCCTCAGCAAATTTTCTTTCACAGATGCCTTCTTTTTGCAAATTGTATTCCATGTAACTTTTGTAATTTTAACTGCTTGTTTGCAATTACTGCAAAGTTCAAAGTCACATTTACGTTCTTTAGATCTAAAACAAATTTTTTTGCATCCTTCGCATTTATAAGCTGTATTACAAACTTCTTGGTGATTGTTTAAGCATTCTTCATTATAGCAGTATCTGTTGCACTTTTCACGGTATATCTTGCTTTCCATAGTGTCATGTTCTGGACCATTGCATAGTATACAGGCTTTTCTCTCTATTTTCTACATGTACATCTACATTTATACTCCGCAAGCCACCCAACAGTGTGTGGTAGAGAGCACTTTACGTGCCACTGTCATTACCTCCCTTTCCCGTTCCAGTCGTGTATGGTTCACGGGAAGAACGACTGCCAGAAAGCCTCCGTGTGCGCTTGAATCTCTGTGACTTTACATTCGTGATCTCCTCGGGAGGTATAAGTAGGGGGAAGCAATATATTCGATACCTCATTCAGAAACGCCCCCTCTCGAAACCTGGACAGCAAGCTACACCGCGATGCAGAGCGCCTCTCTTGCAGAGTCTGCCACATCTCTGTAAAGCTATCATGTTTGCCAAATAACCCTGTGACGAAACGCGCCGCTCTTCTTTGGATCTTCTCTATTTCCTCTGTCAACCCGATCTGGTATGGATCCCACACTGATGAGCAATACTCAAGTAAAGGTCGAAGGAGTGTTTTGTAAGCCACCTCGTTTGTTGATGGACTACATTTTCTAAGGACTCTCCCAATGAATCTCAACCTGGTACCCGCCTTACCAACAATTAATTTTATACGATCATTCCACTTCAAATCGTTCCGCACGCATACTCCCAGATATTTTACAGAAGTAACTGCTACCAGTGTTTGTTCCGCTATCATATAATCGTACAATAAAGGATCCTTCTATGTATTCGCAATACATTACATTTGTCTATGTCAAGGGCCAGTCATCACTCCCAGCACCAAGTCCCTATCAGCTGCAGATCTTCCTGCATTTCTCTACAATTTTCTAATGCTGCAACTTCTCTGCATACTACACCATCATACGCGAAAAGCCGCATGGAACTTCTGACACTACCTACTAGGTCATTTATATATATTGTGAAAAGCAATGGTCCCTTAAGACTCCCCTGTGGCACGCCAGAGGTTACTTTAACGTTTGTAGACGTCTCTCCATTGAGAACAAGCTGTGTTCTGTTTGCTAAAAACTCTTTAATCCAGCTACACAGCCGGTCTGATATTCCGTAGACTCTTACTTTGTTTACCAGGCGACAGTGCGGAACTGTATCGAACGCCTTCCGGAAGTCAAGGAAAATGGCATCTACCTGGGAGCCTGTATGTAATATTTTCTGGGTCTCATGAACAAATAAAGCGAGTTGGATCTCACACGATCGCTGTTTCCGGAATCCATGTGGCTTCCTACAGAGTAGATTCTGGGTTTCCGAAAAACATGTTCTAAAATTCTACAACAGATCGATGTCAGAGATATAGTCCTATAGTTTTGCGCATCTGCTCGACGACTCTTCTTGAAAACTGGAATTACCTGTGTTCTTTTCCAATCATTTGGAACCTTCCGTTCCTCTAGAGACTTGTGGTACACCGCTGTTAGAAGGGGGGCAAGTTCTTTCGCGTACTCTTTGTAGAATCGAGTTGGTATACCATCAGGTCCAGTGGACTTCCTTCTGTTGAGTGAATTCAGTTGCTTTTCTATTCCTTGGACACTTAATTCGATGTCAGCCATTTTCTCGTTTGTGCGAGAATTTAGAGAAGGAGCTGCAATGCGGTCTTCCTCTGTGAATCAGCTATGGAAAAAGGTGTTTAGTATTTCAGCTTTACGCGTGTCATCCTCTGTTTCAATGTTGTTTCGATCCACTTACTGATTTAACGTGAGACCAGAACTTCCTGGGATTTTCTCTCAAGTCGGTACATAAAATTTTACATTCGAATTCACTGAACGCTTCACGCATAGCCCTTCTTACGCTAACTTTGACATCGTTTAGCTTCTGTTTGTCTCAGAGGTTTTGGCTGCGTTTAAATTTGCAGTGAAGCTCTCTTTGCTTTCGTATGTTGTTGTGGTCTTCAGTCCTGAGACTGGTTTGATGCAGCTCTCCATGCTACTCTATCCTGTGCAAGCTTCTTCATCTCCCAGTATCTACTGCAACCTACATCCTTCTGAATCTGCTTAGTGTATTCATCTCTTGGTCTCCCTCTACGATTTTTACCCTCCACACTGCCCTCCAATGCTAAATTTGTGATCCCTTGATGCCTCAAAACATGTCCTACCAACCGATCCCTTCTTCTAGTCAAGTTGTGCCACAAACTTCTCTTCTCCCCAATCCTATTCAATACCTCCTCATTAGTTACGTGATCTACCCACCTTATCTTCAGCATTCTTCTGTAGCACCACATTTCGAAAGCTTCTATTCTCTTCTTGTCCAAACTAGTTATCGTCCATGTTTCACTTCCATACATGGCTACACTCCATACAAATACTTTCAGAAACGACTTCCTGACACTTAAATCTATACTCGATGTTAACAAATTCCTCTTCTTGAGAAACGCTTTCCTTGCCATTGCCAGTCTACATTTTATATCCTCTCTACTTCGACCATCATCGGTTATTTTACTCCCTAAATAGCAAAACTCCTTTACTACTTTAAGTGTCTCATTTCCTAATCTAATTCCCTCAGCATCACCCGACTTAATTTGACTACATTCCATTATCCTCGTTTTGCTTTTGTTGATGTTCATCTTATATCCTCCTTTCAAGACACTGTCCATTCCGTTCAACTGTTCTTCCAAGTCCTTTGCTGTCTCTGACAGAATTACAATGTCATCGGCGAACCTCAAAGTTTTTACTTCTTCTCCATGAATTTTAATACCTACTCCGAATTTTTCTTTTGTTTCCTTTACTGCTTGCTCAATATACAGATTGAATAACATCGGGGAGAGGCTACAACCCTGTCTTACTCCTTTCCCAACCACTGCTTCCCTTTCATGCCCCTCGACTCTTATAACTGCCATCTGGTTTCTGTACAAACTGTAAATAGCCTTTCGCTCCCTGTATTTTACCCCTGCCACCTTCAGAATTTGAAAGAGAGTATTCCAGTTAACATTGTCAAAAGCTTTCTCTAAGTCTACAAATGCTAGAAACGTAGGTTTGCCTTTTCTTAATCTTTCTTCTAAGATAAGTCGTAAGGTCAGTATTGCCTCACGTGTTCCAACATTTCTACGGAATCCAAACTGATCTTCCCCGAGGTCGGCTTCTACCAGTTTTTCCATTCGTCTGTAAAGAATTCGCGTTAGTATTTTGCAGCTGTGACTTATTAAACTGATAGTTCGGTAATTTTCACATCTGTCAACACCTGCTTTCTTTGGGATTGGAATTATTATATTCTTCTTGAAGTCTGAGGGTATTTCGCCTGTCTCATACATCGTGCTCACTAGATGGTAGAGTTTTGTCATGACTGGCTCTCCCGAGGCCATCAGTAGTTCAAATGGAATGTTGTCTACTCCCGGGGCCTTGTTTCGACTCAGGTCTTTCAGTGCTCTGTCAAACTCTTCACGCAGTATCTTATCTCCCATTTCGTCTTCATCTACATCCTCTTCCATTTCCATAATATTGTCCTCAAGTACATCGCCCTTGTATAAACCCTCTATATACTCCTTCCACCTTTCTGCCTTCCCTTGTTTGCTTAGAACTGGGTTGCCATCTGAGCTCTTGATGTTCATACAAGTGGTTCTCTTATCTCCAAAGGTCTCTTTAATTTTCCTGTAGGCAGTATCTATCTTACCCCTAGTGAGACAAGCCTCTACATCCTTACATTTGTCCTCTAGCCACCCCTGCTTAGCCATTTTGCACTTCCTGTCGATATCATTTTTGAGACGTCTGTATTCCTTTTTGCCTGCTTCATTTACTGCATTTTTGTATTTTCTCCTTTCATCAATTAAATTCAATATTTCTTCTGTTACCCAAGGATTTCTATTAGCCCGCGTCTTTTTACCTACTTGATCGTCTGCTGCCTTCACTACTTCATCCCTCAGAGCTACCCATTCTTCTTCTACTGTATTTCTTTCCCCCATTCCTGTCAATTGTTCCCTTATGCTCTAGCTGAAACTCTCTACAACCTCTGGTTCTTTCAGTTTATCCAGGTCCCATCTCCTTAAATTCCCACCTTTTTGCAGTTTCTTCAGTTTCAATCTGCAGTTCATAACCAATAGATTGTGGTCAGAATCCACATCTGCCCCAGGAAATGTCTTACAATTTAAAACCTGGTTCCTAAATCTCTGTCTTACCATTATATAATCTATCTGATACCTACTAGTATCTCCAGGATTCTTCCAGTATACAACCTTCTTTTATGATTCTTGAACCAAGTGTTGGCTATGATTAAGTTATGCTCTGTGCAAAATTCTACAAGGCGGCTTCCTCTTTCATTCCTTCCCCCCAATCCATATTCACCTACTATGTTTCCTTCTCTCCCTTTTCCTACTGACGAATTCCAGTCACCCATGACTATTAAATTTTCGTCTCCTTTCACTACCTGAATAATTTCTTTTATCTCGTCATACATTTCATCTATTTCTTCATCATATGCAGAGGTAGTTGGCATATAAACTTGTACTACTGTAGTAGGCATGGGCTTTGTGTCTATCTTGGCCACAATAATGCGTTCACTATGCTGTTTGTAGTAGCTAACCCGCACTCCTATTTTTTTATTCATTATTAAACCTACTCCTGCATTACCCCTATTTGATTTTGTATTTATTACCCTGTAATCACCTGACCAAAAGTCTTGTTCCTCCTGCCACCGAACTTCACTAATTCCCACTATATCTAACTTTAACCTACCCATTTCCCTTTTTAAATTTTCTAACCTACCTGCCCGATTAAGGGATCTGACATTCCACGCTCCGATCCGTAGAACACCAGTTTTCTTTCTCCTGATAACGACGTCTTCCTGAGTAGTCCCCGCCCGGAGATCCGAATGGGGGACTATTTTACCTCCGGAATATTTTACCCAAGAGGACGCCATCATCATTTAATCATACAGTAGAGCTGCATGTCCTCGGGAAAAATTACGGCTGTAGTTTCCCCTTGCTTTCAGCCGTTCGCAGTACCAGCACAGCAAGGCCGTTTTGGTTAATGTTACAAGGCCAGATCAGTCAATCATCCAGACTGTTGCCCCTGCAACTACTGAAAAGGCTGCTGCCCCTCTTCAGGAACCACATGTTTGTCTGGCCTCTCAACAGATACCCCTCCGTTGTGGTTGCACCTACGGTACGGCCATCTGTATCGCTGAGGCACGCAAGCCTCCCCACCAGCAGCAAGGTCCATGGTTCATGGGGGGGTTGCTTTCGTAGTAGTTTCCTAACTTTGTTATTGAACCACGGCGGGTTTTTCCCATCCCTCACAGTTTTACTCGGCACGTACCTGTCTAAAACGCATTTTACGATTGCGATGAACTATTTCCATAAACACTCAACATTGTCAGTGTCGAAACAGAAATTTTCGTTTTGATCTGTTAGGTAGTCTGAAATCTGCCTTCTATTACTCTTGCTAAACAGATAAACCTTCCTCCCTTTTTTTATATTCCTATTTACTTCCATATTCAGGGATGCTGCAACGGCCTTATGATCACAGAGTCCTGTTCTGCGCTTACAGAGTCGAAAAGTTCGAGTCTGTTTGTTATCAGTAGGTCCAAGATGTTATCTCCACGAGTCGGTTCTCTGTTTAATTGCTCGAGGTAATTTTCGGATAGTGCACTCAGTATAATGTCACTCGATGCTCTGTCCCTACCACCCGTCCTAAACATCTGAGTGTCCCAGTCTATATCTGGTAAATTGAAATCTCCACCTAAGACTATAACATGCTGAGAAAATTTATGTGAAATGTATTCCAAATTTTCTCTCAGTTGTTCTGCCACTAATGCTGCTGAGTCGGGAGGTCGGTAAAAGGAGCCAATTATTAACCTAGCTCGGTTGTTGAGTGTAACCTCCACCCATAATAATTCACAGGAACTATCCACTTCTACTTCACTACAGGATAAACTACTACTAACAGCGACGAACACTCCACCACTGGTTGCATGCAATCTATCCTTTCTAAACACCGTCTGTACCTTGTAAAAATTTCGGCAGAATTTATCTCTGGCTTCAGCCAGCTTTCCAGACCTATAACGATTTTAGCTTCTGTGCTTTCTATCAGCGCTTGAAGTTCAGGTACTTTACCAACACAGCTTCGACAGTTTACAATTACAATACCGATTACTGCTTGGTCCCCGCATGCCCTGACTTTGCCCCGCACGCTATGAGGCAGTTCCACTTTCTGAGGCGCCTCCTGTGTGTAGTGGACTCCTGACCTACCCAGCGGAACCCGAAACCCCACCACCCTATGGCGCAAGTCGAGGAATCTGCAGCTCACACGGTCGCAGAATCGTCTCAGCCTCTGATTCAGACCCTCCACTCAGCTCTGTACAAAAGGTCCGCAGTCAGTCCTGTCGATGGTAAACTCTGCTTTCATCCTGCTAGCGAGACTGGCAGTCTTCACCAAATCAGATAGCCACCAGAAGCCAGAGAGGATTTCTTCCGATCCATAGCGACACACATCATTGGTGCTGACATGAGCGACCACCTGCAGATATGTGCACCCTGTACCCTTCATGGCATCTGGAAGGACCCTTTCCTTATCTGGAATGACTCCTCCCGGTATGCACACGGAGTACACATTGGTTTTCTTCTCCTCCCTTGCAGCCATATCCCTAAGGGGGCCCATTACGCGCCTGACATTGGAGCTCTGAACTACCAGTAAGCCCACCCACCCACCAGTAAGCCCACCCACATTTATTACAGAAATATACCAATCCTAGGGAAGCAGCCATGCTGTTAATTACATCAAAGTGGTTGTGATCTTTGTACAGGTAAATGTTTATTTACTTCTCAGGTTCACTAGAGATAACTGAATTGAAATCCTCAGCACATACAACATTTATTTGGATATCCAACGCTTTTTCAAGATTTTTAATATGTTCTAGAGTGAACCCTTCTCCATTGTATTCACGCAACTGATTACATAATATGTCAGTTAGCTCTTTTTGTAATTTGTATTTATCTCCTACTCTGATTTTCTTAATCTCATTTGTAGTTAGTTCACTCCTCAAAATGTTATTTGTATGGTATATTAATTCCAAAAATTACCGATCTAGGACAACAAAAATCATCATTGTTATTAATTCTTGTGATTCATCTTTTAGTCTTTTAGACTTCAGCTAAAATTATTATTTTTTTGCCTCAGCCTCCTCTAGGAAATGCTATCATCTGAATATTAAATGAGGTATCTGCTATATCAATAGTCTCATCCGATGTTAAGATATCTCCCATTTTGCTGCACAAACTTGAACAGATTCTAAAGCATTATCTGGTGCTTTATATCCTGTAGAAATTGGATAAAACGTTTTTGGATTGTTGGCTGTTATTTGTATCTTATCTCCTTTCCTGAAATTAGTTCTCTTTTATGCTACTTCTACCACATATTTTTAGTGCTTTCGTTATACAATCTGTTTATCACTGACAGTACTGAGTTTGGAAGTACTGACGTTATTAAAAACGATTTGGTAGTCAACAGGCCAACCAATAAATTTTTCATTAAATCCTGATCTAATTTCTTTTATCTCAAATAAATGCTTTTTAGATGGCTCAGGCTCTTTTTCTTACTCAAATAGTTTGCTACTGAATGGATAAATATGATCTAGCTGCACCATTTTTCCTCTCTTGGTGGTCAAGCTTTTTCAATACTATCATCATCAAATCTGTGAGAGTAATTTATATTAGGTACTCGTTTTGGCCTTGACCTAGTCTTTTCAAATAATTCTGATTGAAATTGAATCTCCTCTAACCCAATAGCATTAACTAACTCTGATTTCTTTAATTTACTGTATCCAATAATACCCAATTTATTTTTGCTCTAGCTTTGAGTTCACTTACTTTCAAATTATCGAGAGTTCTTGTAGGAAGGGATTTTTTATTTGAAACAATTAAATTAATTAAATCATTTTTTCTAAATCTCCTGTATACTCGTAAGTTTTTCTTTCTGTAATAATCATAGAGTTGAGCGACTGTAAACTCTCTCAGAGAGGCTCCCATTTCTTTAAGGACAGAAAACATTAGGTTAGCGAAAAATGAGAGTTTTCGTTTTCAGTTATTTTGGTGTGTCTATTTGTCCTTAAATGTTTATTGAGAGCACTTTTAACTATTTCTTTTCCACAAGTACACAATATTTTCTTTTATCACACATCTTCTAGTTGACAAATGTTGCATCTACTTACAGCTTGTCCCTAGATGTATGACTTAAGTAAATAGAACTATGAGCTTTAATTTATTGACAAGCAATACATTTTTTACAATGTGCTTCACTTTGTTGTTCTCCATTTAACTCCTTTTGAATGTAAAAAAAAGAAAATCTTTCATGTCCTTAAATTTTTCCAAAGGATTCTTATAATTAGGTATAAGCTGTTTGAGATGTTCTTTTATTATTATTATTATGTGTATTTTTTCTAAGAATTTTATAACATTCTTTACACACATGTTAACGTTCATCCTTCATATATTTATGTGAATGAAAGTTATCAATTGACTGCTCCATTTCCCATTTTATACACTTCTCCAACACTTCTACTTTTTGAGACAAGTTTTTATTACATTAATTAAAATTATTCCTTAGTAAATGAATCCACTTTCTTGCTGCTGTGCTGCAGATAGTTTTATTGATAAAATATTAACAGTCTTAATTTTCTTCCTATCACTAATACTTTTACTCTGTATTTCTTATCTACTTTACGAGTTTGCAGTACAATACACACTTCATGATAAAGAAATTGTAATCTACAATGACACACTCTTAAGGAATTTCTCAGCGGGGCATCATTTGCGCTGAACACAAAAATTCAATTTTATGTGTTGCAGGTCGTAAAGATTTACCATATGAAAATTTTTGTCTTTTATTAAGTATTTAATTACAGGGTCGACGAGTGTCAAACGTGAAAAATTAACAGATTGCTGTACAATTTTAGTCGCCACTGTCATGGCAACTGAAGGTGTTACAGAGTTTTAATTTATCTACTTTATTTTAATTCTATATAAATGGATATTCTACTGATGAAGCTAAATAATGCAAGCAATTCTAATTTGTTTAAAAAGATTAGTGAGCTAGAAGTAAATGAACTATATTACATTACTGAGATCATTTAAAAACTAGATATGGAGAGAAAATTTGTATGGAGCTTGACAATAAATTTAAAATTATTTTTCGAGACAGGTTTAATAAAATAATACGTAACAGGTGGAAACCCAGTTCAAAGCAAATAAGGAAAATCGGAAAGGTGGAAAGAGTATATAGAGGGTCTATACAAGAGCAATGTTCTTGAAGAGGATGTAGATGAAGAAGAAATCGGAGATATGATATTGCGTGAAGAGTTTGACAGAGCAGTGAAAGACCTAAGTCGAAACAAGGCCCCGGGAGTAGACAACATTCCATTAGAACTACTGATAGCCTTGGGAGAGGCAGTCCTGACAAAACACCGTCTGGTGAGCAAGATGTATCTGACTGGCGAACAATCCTCAGACCTCAAGAAGAATATATTAATCCCAATCCAGAAGAAAGCAGGTGTTGACAGATGTGAAAATTACCGAACTATCAGCTTAATAAGCAACAGCTACAAAATACTAACATGAATCATTTACAGACGAATGTAAAAACTGTTATAAGCCGACCTTGGGGAAGATCAGTTTAGATTCTGTAGAAATGTTGGAGCATGGGAGGCAATACCGACCCTACGACTTATCTTAGAAAATAGATTAAGGAAAGGCAAACCTACCTTTCTAGCATTTGTAGGCTTAGAGAAAGCTTTTGACAATGTTGACTGGAAGACTCTCTTTCAAATTCTGAAAGTGGCAGGGGTAAAATACAGGGAGCCAAAAGCTATTTACAATTTGTACAGAAACCAGATGGCAGTTATAAGAGTCGAGGGGCATGAAAGGGAAGCAGTGGTTGGGAAGGGCGCGAGACAGGGTTGTAGCCTATCCCTGATGTTGTTCAATTTGTATGTTGATCAAGCAGTAAGGGAAACAAAAGAAAAATTCGGAGTAGGAATTAAAATCGATGAATGAGAAATCAAAACTTTGAGGTTCGCCGATGACACTGTAATTCTGTCAGAGACAGCAAAAGACCTGCAAGAGCAGTTGGATGGAATGGATAGTGTCTTGAAAGGAGGAAATAAGATGAATATCAACAAAAGGAAAACGACGATAATGGAATGTAGTCGAATTAAATCGGGTGATACTGTGGGAATTAGATAAGTAAATAAGACGCTTAAAGTAGTAAATGTGTTTTGCTATTTGGAGAGCAAAATAACTAACGATAGTCGAAGCAGAGAAGATATCAAATGTAGACTGGCAATGGCAAGGAAAGCGTTTCTGAAGAAGAGAAATTTGTTAAAACCGATCCGGCCGGAGTGGCCGAGCGGTTCTAGGCGCTACAGTCTGGAACCGCGCGACGCTAAGGTCGCAGGTTCGAATCCTGCCTCGGGCATGGATGTGTGTGATGTCCTTAGGTTAGTTAGGTTTACGTAGTTCTAAGTTATAGGGGACTGATGACCTCAGAAGTTAAGTCCCATAGTGCTCAGAGCCATTTGAACCATTTGTTAACACCGAATATAGATTTAAGTGTCAGGAAGTGGTTTCTGAAAGTATTTGTATGGTATGTAGCCATGTATGGAAGTGAAAATTGGACGATAAATAGTTTAGGCAAGAAGAGAATAGAAGCTTTTGAAATGTGGTGCTGCAGAAGAATGCTGAAGATTAGATGGGAAGATCACATAACTAATGAGGAGGCATTGAAAAGAATTGAGGAGAAGAGAAATCTGTGGCACAACTTGACTAGAAGAAGGGATCACCAGTTTAGTATTGGAGGGCGGCGTGAAGGGTAAAAATCGTAGAGGGAGACCAAGAGATGAATACACTAAACAGATTCAGAAGGATGTAGGTTGCGGTAGGTACTGGGAGATGAAGAAGTTTGCACAGTATAGAGTAACATGGAGAGCTGCATCAAACCAGTCTCTGGACTGAAGAGCACAACAACAACAACTGGGACTTTCAATTTTTTTGAAGATGGTTATATTAAACTAAAGTACAAAGGAATGAAGAGAACTAAAAGTAATGTTAAGGAATTTCATGAACTGGAGTTCATTGCTTGAATAATTTTTTATTGATTTAATTTTTTTATATCTTATTTTCTGGGTAGGTTGAGTTTGCTCAGTAAATAATCTACTAGTGCACCCAGCGTACCCCGTTACTACTGTTTTGTTTTTAAGCCGCATAACACACTATCCAACAAATGCTGAGCGTTTGCCAGTGTGTTTTTGATTCTATAAGACGTAAACGAAATTAAAGATGCCCAGTGGGCGTTGAGAACGCAGTTTGCGGTTGGTCCCCTGGTGGTACTTCCAACTTGCGGTAATCACTACGAAAATCCAGCATTGTGAAGTAGCGACACTAGCCCAAGTTGTCCAGTGTCTCTGTTACATTAGGCATAGGGTACGCATCTGCTGACAACGTTTTCTGCTTGAGGAAACGTTAGTCACAACAGAAACGATATGCTTAGCCACCATTCGGTGATGTTTTGCTTGCAATTACAATAGGAGCATACCAGGGACTACAACTAGGTTCTATGATGTCATCTCTGAATTGCTGATCTATAAACTCTTACATAATTGGCTGTAAGTGCCTTGGAAATCGATATGTTCATTTGTAGATGGGTGCTTCACTTTCAGTAGGAATTTGGTGCTCAAAAAACGGTGTTGTGGGTAATGACCCTGACAGATTAAATAATTCCACGTATTCAGTCAACAGTTTTTACATTAATGCTGTATCCTCTGCTTCCAGATTTGCTACCTTACTCCTTAGTGCTGACCAGTCGACAGACCCTCTCGGCACTGTGTAATTTACTGTAAAATCACCAGGGGACTGATGACCTTAGATGTTAAGTCCCATAGTGCTCAGAGCCATTTGTAAAATCACCGTCTGGTTGATGCACATGTAACATTTCTAAATTCGCAACGAGGGTATCCTGCAATAACTTTACTTCCTTGGGGCCAAAATTATCAATACTGACAGAGAGTACCATCGTGATATCTACCTTCTGAACGCAGGAGACGGTACGGCATATAAAACAACTAATTGCTTCTAGTAATTTGTTATCCGCCAAAACTTCAGCAATACGCATCGAGTTCACTGGCAGGTCAGTACCAATATCAATCCAGACTACTTTACCTGTGTCTTCTGGTATGCAGATCCTCAATTTGACCAAAAGGGTATTGTTCACAGTTTAATTGGTTTCCCCTAGCCATGGGGTGGACCTTGTGATAGAAAAGGTATCCCAGCTGCAGAGCCTAGCTGAAGAAAAGTTCTGTCCAGTTCTACCATATGCCATCCTTGGCCAATTATGGCGACATGTGCAACCAGAAAATCAATTCCGAGAATCACATTGTCCCTGTCACTAACCACGGGAAGAAATTCTACATCCACGTGGAAGTTAACTTCCCCCACTTGGAACTTCAACGTTCCAACATCAAGTGAATTTGCGTGTTCTCCATCTACACCACTTAAAGTCCATCTTAGAACACTTAACACTTTTGCCCCAAATACTCGGTTACTTGCGACGGATACCTGATAACTGCTATCAAACGACATTTTACGTAATTTATAACCCCAGACAGCCAATCAGAAAAAAAGTCTATCTCTGCTTTCTTACATGCTCTGACTCTTACTGGGAGCATGAAACAGTGGACACCCCACCCCCTGCGTCCTTTAACTGCTGCTCGTAGGATCTACCCTGTTACTGAAACTTCTGTTGTTGCTGATTCCTGTTGCAGCATTGCCGATCTGAGTGACCAAATTTTTTACAATACCTGGAACATTGCTGTCTGTAATCTGTTTGTACATGTCCCTTTCAGCCACAGCAAAAATAATTTACATCCATAGTAAACACTGACTGACACTCATGCGACCTAGCCTATGACACAATTTCCTGCAATGATAATGCAATATTCACTGCTTCACACAGATACTTACGAAACTCCATTTGCAGTTGTTGCACCCTCGAAAATACGCCAAGGTCCCATTCTCTGCTTACCGCAAAACTACCGATTTAAATCTTATCATCAGCCATGAGCTCATGGGTACCTACATTGATTTTACGAATATGGTCTGCAAAAGTTTCACTCTGTTTATCCTCCTTACGAAAAAGCCTAGTAAGTTGTTAGTGACAATATCTTGCAGTGTTCTTCTTCTGATATATCTCTATAAACCCTTCCTGAAAATCCTCGAATGTTTTAACCTCTTTCAGATTCTCATTACACGTAACATCTGCTCTAGCATCTCCTGTTAACTTCATTCTAGCAATACATAATAAATCCTCCTTTCTTCACCCCCCAATTTGGGGGCTGTAGCCAAATTGTCAAAAAAGATAAAAATATCTTCCCCCTGTTTCACTGAAAATGGAGTAACCAATCCCATAGCAGTTACATCAAGGGTTGGTGGGTTGGGATATGAATGCTCCTTCTCTGTTGCTCTAAGCTTATTTACCTATATCTGTAATTTATTGGCCTGTTCTCTCAGTTGCTCAATAACCTTAGAAACTGAAAGTTCCTTTGCTATGACTGCAATTTAATCAAGAGAAAAGTATACATAAGGAATACAATAAATGATCCAGGCAAAAGAGAGGAAAGGGACAATCCAACAGGCTCGAAACAAAAATAGCTGAAATTGGCACTTACTTCCTTTAATGTGTAGCACACCATCGCTCTAGGTGCTCCACACCGCTAAGTCTAGACAATCCGTCCTCCACGATGCCTCAGCAGTCTACCTGACAGTGGTGTAAATGGTCACATGTGATACCAGTGTAAATGGGCCATGTTAACAGGCATGGACCTCCACTGCCCATTGCCGGGATCGAATGTGGGTTCTCTGCTGGACATGACAAATGGGATGGTGGAGGAGTCTCCATGGATGGCTTCTGATGACAGAACAACATTTATTGTTCCACTGCAATTCATTGGTTGTGCACTCTCTGGGTGGCGTCGAAGATGGCAGCGGACGCTCATTCTGGCAATGCTGACGTAGCTAAACTCTGCTGTCTCGACATCAGCACTTCAGCCTTGCTGGGTCGTACTGCAGTGCCTGGAACAACACTCCACAGGCCTCTCTTCGATAGTGGCTTGGGGGTCATGGTGGGAGAGGGACAGATCGGTGCCACATCTTAGCAACCATCCCAAGTTGCAGCTGTCTGGCGTCGGTGGGCGAGGGTCACTAGCTCTGACTTCAGTCATGACGTGTCTGGAGGCAACGCCTCAGGAAAATGGAGACAGTGCGTTCCCACAATGCACCCCAAGCTTTGGCTGCTATGACAGGCGGCTACCTGTTGATGGCATCCAACGATAGTTACGGCAGTGGATCACTCCGGTTCCTTCTACGATGGTGACTATTATGATGACTCTAATGGCAGTGACGACTCAGAAATGGTGGCGGCACTAAGCGACACAGGCTCTGTGTCACTCCAGTGCTCCACGATGGTCAGTGTTGATGAACTGGCTGCTGGTACTTAAATACAACCTCCTGCAGCTGACGTCGGCCGTTCTTGTTCTCCAGTAGGTTCGTGGAATATTCTGGTGCTGCTTGGCTGGCGTAACTGACCCGATTACCGCCCTTGATGCTGATAGCCAGGCGTGTGGCGAACTGGATGGTGACACAGCGCTTTCCCTCGTGTTGCTGAACTCTGCGCTCTGCCGACCCAATTACGCCACAGTATCATAGTGTTGAACTATGCAATAGAATGTAACACACATACGACCTCTGGCTTCCAACATTCCTTCACATTTCAACCTATTTCATTACTGTAAAACTCATACTTTTACCTAACTTAATCACTCTGATCATTCGACCCTCTACACTATATTGGAATTAACACATGCACAGTAAGATGCATTTTGTGATTACCATATTTCCAATATAGAGAATTCAAAGTGTTGTTCTGAAATGCTAAGTGACCACTCATATTAACTAGTTGACTGGATGATCTGAATTCATCTAAGGAAATTTATATGTTGAAAACATCTAAATGCTTGAGGATACCGAAGCATTTAGTTCTTTTGTATCTGAACTAAAAACGAGCTGAAGAGGAGGGTTGGCATAAGTATAATTAAAGGACAAGCAAAAAACGTTTGTGGTAAGTAGGTGTTTTTTATTTTCACACTAACACAGATCTAATAATACGATGAATGGAGACAACACTGAACAAATCGATTTTAGTAGTATACAGTTAATGAGGAGAAAAAAAGTCATCATTGATAAATGAAGACAAGAAAGGTGTACATGTCTGTTTTTTGATTATTCACGGTTTTAGGTGTGATTAAATATAATTAATTTTCTTTTAATCGCAGGTATATGCATATTCTGATAGGTGGAAGGAAAGAAAAAACATATGTATGGTGTACAGAAAGAAGAATAGATAAACAAAAACTGAACATATTGGTAAAATCCGAATTGACAGAAAAGAGTGGGCATATGGAGCCATATCTGCGACCATTGAGGAGGATTTGTCTTTGATTTCCATCTGTTTGTATGTAACAATGGAATGGGCAGTGTTGAAACTTGTCAATATGCTGCATATAAATAAACTGATAAAATATCAAGAAGAATTCTTGATAGATGCTGTTGAGAGGTAAATGTGAAGGAATTTCATCACAAAAGAAAATTTGGGAGAATTCATGTTATTACAGACATAACTGTTTTGAATTAAAAAGCATGACAGATTGCTTAAGCAGGGAAACATTACATCAGTAGAAATTTAAATGACATAATGCTCACAACCCCCCCATGAACCATGGACCTTGCCGTTGGTGGGGAGGCTTGCGTGCCTCAGCGATACAGATGGCCGTACCGTAGGTGCAACCACAACGGAGGGGTATCTGTTGAGAGGCCAGACAAACATGTGGTTCCTGAAGAGGGGCAGCAGCCTTTTCAGTAGTTGCAGGGGCAACAGTCTGGATGATTGACTGATCTGGCCTTGTAACATTAACCAAAATGGCCTTGCTGTGCTGGTACTGCGAACGGCTGAAAGCAAGGGGAAACTACAGCCATAATTTTTCCCGAGGACATGCAGCTCTACTGTATGATTAAATGATGATGGCGTCCTCTTGGGTAAAATATTCCGGAGGTAAAATAGTCCCCCATTCGGATCTCCGGGCGGGGACTACTCAAGAGGACGTCGTTATCAGGAGAAAGAAAACTGGTGTTCTACGGATCGGAGCGTGGAATGTCAGATCACTTAATCGGGCAGGTAGGTTAGAAAATTTAAAAAGGGAGATGGATAGGTTAAAGTTAGATATAGTGGGAATTAGTGAAGTTCAGTGGCAGGAGGAACAAGACTTTTGGTCAGGTGATTACAGGGTTATAAATACAAAATCAAATAGAGGTAATGCAGGAGTAGGTTTAATAATGAATAAAAAAATAGGAGTGCGGGTAAGCTACTACAAACAGCATAGTGAACGCATTATTGTGGCCAAGATAGACACAAAGCCCATGCCTACTACAGTAGTACAAGTTTATATGCCAACTAGCTCTGCAGATGATGAAGAAATAGATGAAATGTATGACGAGATAAAAGAAATTATTCAGGTAGTGAAGGGAGACGAAAATTTAATAGTGATGGGTGACTGGAATTCGTCAGTAGGAAAAGGGAGAGAAGGAAACATAGTAGGTGAATATGGATTGGGAGGAAGGAATGAAAGAGGAATCCGCCTTGTATAATTTTGCACAGAGCATAACTTAATCATAGCTAACACTTGGTTCAAGAATCATGAAAGGAGGCTGTATACATGGAAGAAGCCTGGAGATACTGACAGGTTTCAGATAGATTATATAATGGTAAGACAGAGATTTAGGAACCAGGTTTTAAATTGTAAGACATTTCCTGGGGCGGATGTAGATTCTGACCACAATCTATTGGTTATGAAATGCAGATTGAAACTGAAGAAACTGCAAAAAGGTGGGAATTTAAGGAGATGGGACCTGGATAAACTGACTAAACCAGAGGTTGTAGAGAGTTTCAGGGAGAGCATTAGGGAACAATTGACAGGAATGGGGGAAAGAAATACAGTAGAAGAAGAATGGGTAGCTCTGAGGGATGAAGTGGTGAAGGCAGCAGACGATCAAGTAGGTAAAAAGACGCGGGCTAATAGAAATCCTTGGGTAACTGAAGAAATATTGAATTTAATTGATGAAAGGAGAAAATATAAAAATGCAGTAAATGAAGCAGGCAAAAAGGAATACAAACGTCTCAAAAATGAAATCGACAGGAAGTGCAAAATGGCTAAGCAGGGATGGCTAGATGACAAATGTAAGGATGTAGAGGCTTGTCTCACTAGGGGTAAGATAGATACTGCCTACAGGAAAATTAAAGAGACCTTTGGAGAGAAGAGAACCACTTGTATGAATATCAAGAGCTCAGATGCCAACCCAGTTATAAGCAAGGAAGGGAAAGCAGAAAGGTGGAAGGAGTATATAGAGGGTTTATACAAGGGCGATGTACTTGAGGACAATATTATGGAAATGGAAGAGGATGTAGATGAAGATGAAATGGGAGATAAGATACTGCGTGAAGAGTTTGACAGAGCACTGAAAGACCTGAGTCAAAACATTCCATTAGACAACATTCCATTAGAACTACTGATGGCCTCAGGAGAGCCAGTCATGACAAAACTCTACCATCTGGTGAGCACGATGTATGAGACAGGCGAAATACCCTCAGACTTTAAGAAGAATATAATAATTCCAATCCCAAAGAAAGCAGGTGTTGACAGATGTGAAAGTTACCGAACTATCAGTTTAATAAGTCACAGCTGCAAAATACTAACGCGAATTCTTTACAGACGAATGGAAAAACTGGTAGAAGCCGACCTCGGGGAAGATCAGTTTGGATTCCGTAGAAATGTTGGAACACATGAGGCAATACTGACCTTACGACTTATCTTGGAAGAAAGATTAAGAAAAGGCAAACCTACGTTTCTAGCATTTGTAGACTTAGAGAAAGCTTTTGACAATGTTGACTGGAATACTCTCTTTCAAATTCTGAAGGTGGCAGGGGTAAAATACAGGGAGCGAAAGGCTATTTACAATTTGTACAGAAACCAGATGGCAGTTATAAGAGTCGAGGGGCATGAAAGGGAAGCAGTGGTTGGGAAAGGAGTGAGACAGGGTTGTAGCCTCTCCCCGATGTTATTCAATCTGTATATTGAGCAAGCAGTAAAGGAAACAAAAGAAAAATTCGGAGTAGGTATTAAAATTCATGGAGAAGTAGTAAAAACTTTGAGGTTCGCCGATGACATTGTAATTCTGTCAGTGACAGCAAAGGACTTGGAAGAACAGTTGAACGGAATGGACAGTGTCTTGAAAGGAGGATATAAGATGAACATCAACAAAAGCAAAACGAGGATAATGGAATGTAGTCAAATTAAGTCGGGTGATGCTGAGGGAATTAGATTAGGAAATGAGACACTTAAAGTAGTAAAGGAGTTTTGCTATTTAGGGAGTAAAATAACCGATGATGGTCGAAGTAGAGAGGATATAAAATGTAGACTGGCAATGGCAAGGAAAGCGTTTCTCAAGAAGAGAAATTTGTTAACATCGAATATAGATTTAGGTGTCAGGAAGTCGTTTCTGAAAGTATTTGTATGGAGTGTAGCCATGTATGGAAGTGAGACATGGACGATAACTAGTTTGGACAAGAAGAGAATAGAAGCTTTCGAAATGTGGTGCTACAGAAGAATGCTGAAGATAAGGTGGGTAGATCACGTAACTAATGAGGAGGTATTGAATAGGATTGGGGAGAAGAGAAGTTTGTGGCACAGCTTGACTAGAAGAAGGGATCGGTTGGTAGGACATGTTCTGAGGCATCGAGGGATCACAAATTTAGCATTGGAGGGCAGCGTGGAGGGTAAAAATCGTAGAGGGAGACCAAGAGATCAATACACTAAGCAGATTCAGAAGGATGTAGGTTGCAGTAGGTACTGGGAGATGAAGAAGCTTGCACAGGATAGAGTAGCATGGAGAGCTGCATCAAACCAGTCTCAGGACTGAAGACCACAGCAACAACAACAACAACAATGCTCACAACCAGACTATCAAAAATACCAAGTGGTCTTAAAAATTAAACTTTATATTAAAATAAAATGATTGGGGATCAGTGAGTCAATAACTCCAGTGGACCATATGGCAGATGAGAGGTTTGTAACTGACCTCTATAATACATAATAGTAAATGCATAGGGAATATAGAAGAGAATTCCAAAACTGGCGACCCTGTTAAGCTTTCTGGAAAATATATTAAGTGCACAGTTTCTAGTCTGTATATATTGAGGGATGTGTACAGGAATGAAAAACGTGATCACAAGTGGGAGATGATAAATAATCATTGCCATCAGCCTGCATGAATCAACAAGGTGACAAGTCAACCAAGCAAAACAGTAGCCTTCCCCCTCTCAGGATGATACTATATTTTCTGAGAGGAATTTTTGACTATTATTTGTTTGTCATAGATTTTTAAGTTTTTGTGGTTGTAGCTGAGAGAAGGATATATTACTACTACCATAGTGTGTTTCTTCTTTTTTCTTCTTGCATGTGCTTTTTCACTGGCCTGATCATGTGATGCTAGTTGTGGTTGGAGGTATCTGAGATAAGGGGGAAACATTATGTCTAACAAAAAGGAGTAAATTTTTGTTTTTGGAAAAAGTAAAGATCTGAAGATCATGTTTGACAAGGTGACTGAAGGTCAGGAACAGTTAGTAGAAGAACTTAAAGAAATAGTGAATATTAATAAGAGAAAGATGTGTTAAGAGATATAAGAAAAAGAAGGAAGATTATTTTTGGTAAATAGAATAGATCAGAAAGAAATTGAAAGAAAAAATTATATGCTTTGAGCTGTTGCAAACGCAAATTTGTAAGAAATTCATTAGCAGTTATTTGAGAGATTGAGATAAAGTAACATATCTTTCAAACAAGGAATTCCTTGAGAAGGGTACAACACATATTAATGAACCAAATTCATTAGCAGATGCTTTGGGGCTTCGGCAGAAGGTAGTGGAGACAGAATGTGTAGTAAGAATACTAATAATAAGAATATTGATACAGAATTACAGAAAGCAGTACTACTAGTTATGAGAAGAATTTCGAGTTGTTAGACAAAATAAGAAATTGAATGAAGAGCAAACTAAACCGTTTTCTCAATTTTGGTAGTGATGGCGATGAAAGGTTTTGCAAATGGATGAAATTGGTTATAAGATCAAATTTGAGTATAGGAAATATTAATGAAGAGCTGAAGAATATAATAGTAAGGGAAATAAACAAATTTGTGATGAAATAAAGTATTGGATAATGTTAAGGACTTTTTGGAAAATGCAGAAAGTACAATCAAAAGAAATATGCAATTAAGGTGTCAACTAAGATTCACTACATGCAAGTATGCAATAAGTGTAAGATAAGGGATGAGGAAGAAAAAGTACGAAATAGAAGGTGAAAGACATTGGGCATACATGATAATAATAATGGCGTGTGACGAGGGCCTCCCATCAGGTAGACTGCTCGCCTGGTGCAAGTCTTTCGATTTGACGCCACTTCGTCGACTTGCGCGTCGATAGGGATGAAATGATGATGATTAGGACAACACAACACCCAGTCCCTGAGTGGAGAAAATCTCCGACCCAGCCGTGAATCGAACCTGGGCCCTTAGGATTGACAGTCTGTCACGCTGACCATTCAGCTACCGGGGCCAGACGGCATACATGATGTAAGGTAGGAAGTGTGGACAGTTAGATTAATCTTGTAGTGGATCAAGATCCACTTATTGGTCCCAGGGGCATCATGTGATGATGGAATAAGTTAACTGGAAAAAGTGGAGAACCGTGGATACCAACACAGAGTGACATTAATAGAACTTTAGTCACACAACATAAGAAGAGAATCTTGCAATAATTCATCGAATAAAAGAGAATCCTGGATAGAATTTATAGGTGCGAGGTAGTTATACAAAGACGGGCTGCTGGAAGAAATAGAAAGTGATCAGCAGTAGAATAAAGGATGAAAATATTGAAGGTTAGTTTCCTATATACCAACATTTAACTATAGTAGAGTGCTGGAAGTTGAAGAATAATTGTCTGACTATCCTTAGATAAAAATTTGGCTTGTTCAGAGCATCATTTGAGTAACTGGATGTGTTTCTGCTAAAATACTGGAACTGATTATGGATTAGGATGGAAGGTTGTGGCGTTCGAAAGAACTTATCTGGTTGCAATAGTGGGGTATGCAAAAAGATGAAAGTCTTAATTTTGTATGAGGTGGTTGTGCAACCATAAATAGACCTTGTGAATTAAGTACTATGGATTGGAGAATATTCTGGCTGTAAGTTGTTATGAATAAAGGTGTAGAGCCTGCCAGTAACATGTGATTTGCGTAGTAAGCCTTTAGGGGCATATGGATTCAGTAATCAGTTTCACTTTTGCTCAGTGGCTGAACACAGAAGGAGATGACTTTAGAGGTTTCCAGGACAGAGGTATTTTCATATGAACAGTGTGAGTTTTGCTGTAGCCTTGAAAATCCAGTGACAAATATTCGCTATCGAATTCAGATATCGAGTCTACTAACAATACTAAAGAACAGAGAGGCAATTTATTTTATCAATAATATTCCCAGCCATGAGTACATCTTTTTGAGATCGATATGTCAGTCGTGCTATATGGTTAGAGGATAAGTGTAAAACTATATTTACATCTACATCTATAATCGACAAGCCACCTTACAGTGTGAAATGGAGGTTACTTTGTGCACCACTGTTGGTTCCTCCATTTCCGGTTGCAGTCATGTGTGGATTGAGAGAAGATTGATTGCTTTCAAGCCTCCATGTGGGCTCAAATGTCTCAAATTTTACCTTCATGATGTGTTTGCGAGATATACATAGGTGTAAACAATAAATTGGATGAGGCTTTTGGGAACATACACTCCTGTAATTTAACAGTACACCTTTGTGTGGTACAGAACTGGAGTTGAGTGAGCACCTCTGTGACAAATTATCACTCATTAAATTAACGTTTAATGTAATCTGCTGATCTCCTTTGGATCTTCCGTATTTCATCTGTCAATCCTATTTGGAACAGATGCCAAACCGACGAGAAGATTCAAGCACTGGTCGAATGAGTGTTTGGTAAGATACTTTCTTTGTTGATAGATTACATTCCCTGAAGATTCTTTCAATGAATCTCAGTTTGAAAAATGCTTTACCTACGATTAATTTTATATGGCCGTTGCACTTAAAATCACTCCATATCTATAAACCTAGATATTTTATGGAAGTAACTCTTTCCAGTGATTATCTGGGAGTCATGTAATCATTCAATAATGGGTATTCCCGTCTGTCTGTTCACATTTGTTTACGTTGATGGTCAATTGCTAGTCCCTGCAGTTTTCTGGAGACCTTCTTGCATATCGCTATAACTTCCTACAGTTACGACTACTCTGTATGCAACGGCATCATTCACTAGAACTCTCATGAACTTCCGACAATTTCTACTACGTCATTTATATATATTGTGAAAACTAGTGGCCCTAAAAACTCCTTTGGGGCACGTCTGAAGTTACTTTTAAGACTAGTTATTACTCTCCCTGGGAAATTTCTATTGTTCTTTTTGCTAAAATCTCTTTATATCACACAGCTGACCTGATATTCCGCACACTCCTATTTTGTTTATTAGATTAAACTGTGGTACTGTATGGAATCTACAGCTTTCTGAATCTCATGAATGAATAGAGCCAGCTGGAATTCACACAGTCGTTTTTGGAAGCCATAGTGATTTCTACAGAGCAGATTTTCCGTCTCCAGAACTGTCGTACTATGCAAGCATAGAAGATGTTCCAAAATTCTCAGACAGCAAGTATTCAGGTGCAGAGTGAATTGCAGCGAGATCTTCATCTCCCCTACCTCCCATGTGACGTCGTGCACTATTGCGAAATTTCTCATCTCCCTTGCCCCCAACCCTCTGATATAGGCCAATAACGCTATTAAAACGACAGAAACTCAACGATTGGTGGGAAACTCAAGGAAGTTAAAATTTGACGGAAAATTAAAAAAAAAAAAACAGTCCAGTTGTACTAGTGGAATTCTCCCCACAGCAATGATGTCACTATTGAAGCAGGGTTGTTGTCCTAAGTATAAACTGATGGGAAATCCAAGGTGGTGCATGATCATGCTGAAATTCAAGGTGGTTGTTCTGGGATACTGCCAAAACCTGCATTGTTGGCCCTGATGTCACCTACCTGAGACAAGGGATGCTGCAGGTCAAGGATGTGTGTTAGACAAAAGATGTTTTACTCCTGCCAGTCTACGCCCGTGGGCCTAGGAAAAAGACGATTCATTCTTAAAGTCATCCATTCCCTTTCCCTGTTCCAGTTCTAGGACAAAGGGCATTGTCTCGTCTAAGACAAAGGATGTTTGCCCTCATACAGGTCCAGGTCTGTCTGTTATTCGCAGCTGGGACAAATTCCCCTGCAAGTCCATGCCTGCCTGTTACACAAAGGATGCCTGTCTGAGCCTGTGGATGTGTAAGTATGTTTTTCGCTATAGAGGCAGAAACCTTTTCAGTGACGTGAATAATCATGTAATATGTTTGCCACAGACCTGCAGGGCTATTTACAAGCTTGGTCACTCATAGAATGCAGAGGTTGTTCACCCCTATGTCACACACGTACTATGTGTCCTAAGTGTAATTTCTGACAAGTGTGAATCTTTCCACTTGTGCCATACTAGGGATGCTTACGTCCTTAAAACTACACTGGGGAGGAAGGACCCTACACGTTCCATGTCATCGTGCATGGCAGCTGACCAGCTTCCGCCATGTCGCTGGCTGCCAACGCTGCAAACCCTAGCTGTGCTCGCAAGGCCATACCAGGTCTCTGCTCTGCTCTCACTGACTCGATCCCAATACTCATGCTACTCTCGCTGTGTTGCTGCTGCTGCTGCTGCTGCTGCTACCACCAGCAGCAGCTAAACCACCCCTACCCTTGCAGGATTGACTGCAAATTTGACTGCCCAATAATGGTACAGTATGTCTGCTATTCCCAGCCACCGCTGGTCGGCACCTGCCACTTACCCACACCCTGCTCACTGTTACAGCAAATCCAGAAAGTCCCAGACTGCTTGCGAGCTCAGTGCGACCACCAATGGGACCACATCTGGTGTGTTCTGCTCACAGATAAACAGGCTATTTTGCACAGACAGAACAAAAGAAGGTTTTTCCGTGGTCCCACATTAGCCTATTGCGATATTCGTTTTATCGATAAATATTAACAGGATCAGTACCACTCTAAGAACACTCTGAGATGACAAAAGTCATGGGATAGCGTGCACATATACAGATGGCGGTAGTATCCGCGATCACAAGGTATAAAATGGCAGTGCTTGGGTGTAGCTGTCATCTTTACTCAGATGATTCGTGTGGAAAGGTTTCCAACGTGATTATGGTAGCACAATGGAAATTAGCAGACTTTTTAAGCAGAATGGTATTTGGGCAACTAGATGCTTGGGAGATTCCATGTCAGAAACTGTTAGGGAATTCATTATTCACAGACCCACACTGTCAAGATTGTACTGAGAACACCAAATTCCTGGAGTTGCCTCTCACCACAGACAACACAGCGCCCAACGGTTTCCACTTAACTATCGAGAAAGCATAGTTTGCATACAGTTTTCACTGCTAACAGATAAGCAGCACTGAAGGAAATAACCGCAGAAATCAATGTGGGACGTACTTCTAACGTATCCACTAGGACTGTGTGGAGAAATCTGGCTTTAACAGGCTACGGTAGATGACGACATGACATGCAGTACCTCTCCTGGGTTCGTGATCATATGGGTTGGGCTCTAGATGACTGGGAAACTGTGACCTGGTCAGACGAGACCCGCTTTCAGTTTATAAGAGGTGGTGGTAGGATTCGAGTGTGCACACACCCGAGGAAGCCTTAGATAGACCCAGTCTGTCAACGAAGCACTGTGCAAGTTGGGCTGTGTTTATCTGAAATGGGTTGAGTCTTCAGGTCACTGAAGGTCATTGACTGGAAAAGGTTATCCTCGTTTGCTTGGAGACCATTTTCGGCTGATTGTGGACTTCATGTTCCCAAACAACGATGGAATTTTTGTTAATGACAATGCAACTCGTCTCTAGGCCACAACTGTTTGCGATTGGTTTGAATAACATTCCGGACAATTCGAGCTAATGATTTGGACACGCAGATCATCCAACGTGAGTCGCATCGAACATTTATGGGACGCAGTCGAGAAGTCAGTTTGTGCACAAAATCGTGCACCTGCAACATTTTTGCAATCACAGAAGGCAGTCGAATGATTCAATATTTCTGCAGAGGACTTCCAACGATCTGTTTAGTTCATTCCACGTCGAGTTGCTGCACTGTGATGGGCAAAAGTGGGTCTGACATTATATTAGGAGGTATTTCATGACTTTTGTCACCTCAGTGGAAAAAGCATTCCAGTAGAAGCTCAGTAACCCTGCATGCATCACAGTAGCAGTGCCGCCAGGTCAGTGCTGTCACTACTCGAGTACTGGTTATTCTTCTAGTTTTACTGTCCCTGTTAATACATACTAATAAAACGAATATCACACTAGACTAATCTATGACCTTTCTATCCATTGGGCAAATAAATTTCCACTTTAAATATCATTTTTTTGTAATGAGTAACAAATTGGTGTTTTCCGACGATACTGGATGTCGCATGATGGAAGTAATGAGCTGACTCCAGCTACACAATGCAAAAGCGAAATTTCAAATATCTCCTGAAACAGCATGGAAAGTGCGTCTGACTACCGTAAGGAAAGACATCTTTTACCTATATACACTGAAGTGCCAAAGAAACTGGTACATCTGCTTAATATCATGTATGGCTCCCAAGAGCATGCAGAAGTACCACAACATGACGTGGCATGGACTCCACTAATGTCTGAAGTAGTGCTGGAGGGAACTGACACCATCAAACCTGCAGGGCTGTCACAAATCCGTAAGAGTACGAGGGGATGGAGAACTCTTCTGAACGGCACATTGCAAGACATCCCGGATAGGCTCTATAATGCTCATATCTTGGGAGTGTAAGGGTGAACGGAAGTGTTTAATCTCAGAAAGGTGTTCCCTGAGGCACTCTGGAGCAATTATGGACGTGTTGTGCGTCGCATTGTCCTGCTGGAACTATCCAAGTCGGTCGAAATGCGAAATGGACATGAACAGGTGGAGGTGATCAGATATGATGCTTACATACGTGTCACCTGCCAGAGTCGTATCTAGAGGTATCAGGGGTCTCGTATCACTCCAACTGCACACACTCCACACCGTTAAAGGGCCTCCAATAGTTTGAACAGTCCCCTGCTCACTTGCAGGGTCCTGGGATTCATGAGATTGTCTCCATACCCTCACACATCCATCCACTTGATACAAATTGAAACGAGACTCGTCTGACCAGGCAACATGTTTCCAGTCGTCAACAGTGAAATGTCGGTGTACACCTGCGGGCGTTCAGCTCCAAAAGCCCATATCGATGGTGTTTCGTTGAAAGGTTGGCATGCTGGCACTTGCTGATGGCCCAGCATTGAAATCTGCAGCAATCTGCGGAAGGGTTGTACGTCTGTCATATTGAATGTTTCTCTACAGTTGTCGTTGGTCCCGTTTTTGCAGGATCTTTTTGCGGCCGCAGCGATGTTATAGATTTGATGTTATACCGAATTTCTGATGTTCACAGTACACTATTGATATGGACGTATGGGTGAATCCCCACTTCATCGCTATCTCAGAGATGCTGTCTCTCATCGCTCGTGCGCCAATTATAACACCACATTCAGACTCATTTAAATCTTGAATATCTGCCATTGTTGCAGCAGTAACCGAGCTAACATCTGCACCAGACATTTGTTGTCTCACAAAGACATTGCCAACTGTAGCGCTGTATTCTGCCTGTTTACATATCTCTGTATTTGAATACGCTTGCCTATACCAGTGACTTCGGAGCCTCAGTGTATATATGATCTGCTTTTGTCGAACATGAAAAACCACTTATCATGTTTTCCAACTCAGTGTTATTCGTTCACAAAGAAAAAGAACTATTTATAGTAAACCACTTATACTCACTTGGCAGGATTTTAGATTTTGAAGTTACTCCATATAACAGATAAATTATGCGATATCAGAGCACGATGATTCATCAAATAATAGTAAGTAATGCATATTCAGATGTGGTAGACAAAAAAAAATGGTTCAAATGGTTCTGAGCACTATGGGACTTAACATCTGTGGTCATCAGTCCCCTAGAACCTAGAACTACTTAAACCTAACTAACCTAAGGACATTACACACATCCACGCCCGAGGCAGGATTCGAACCTGCGACCGTGGCAGTCGCGCGGCTCCGGACTGGGCGCCTGAACCGCTAGACCACCGCGGCCGGCTGTGGTAGACAGATTACGCTGATTCTTAACTGGTAGAAACGAGGCAGCAAATAAACAAGCTTGAACACGATTTTCGTACATTCTTGTTAGATTATCATCCACCGAAGAAAAAGTTGTTCGTCAGTGTAGAATGGCTTCTTGAGTCATAGTAGGTTCCGCATAGAGCTGTAGCAGCAATTCTATTCCGTAGATTCAACATAATGTCATGGAACGAGAGGCTGCACCTAAACAATTAACATCATGTAAAGGTCTTCAGTGTCCTCCCCTATATGTATGGGCATAGTGTGCTATGGGTGCATGGTTTAACTAATTTTATTTTCTTATTTACAGGTGATCTTGTGCAGTATTGCCTGATGGAAACGTCTCAACAGGCATACATATCTATTTTCAATACGTTTTTCACCAAGTTCCATGAGCAAGTAAACGTGTCAGAGTTGGAATGTTCGCTGATTGTGAGTTCAACCGAGCAGTAATGTTTGAAACGCCGCATTATTGAGGTACAGAAATGCATTCTTAACTGAATATGCCAAGCTATCTGTAGCAATAAATGAAGCATGTGTATGACAACCATGTCATTCTTTTTCCTATAGAAACCCCTGTATGCTAGGGTAATCATATACTATCCAGTAAGAGTGGGTGGAAGAAACATACCCTTCAGAAGGACTTCATTGTAACTGGTTGGTTTAATACTATTTTGTAAAAACGGAATAACAAGAATGGGGTACTTCTGCCAGGCAGTATCAGACCTGTTACCGATGGGCATTTTGACTATGGACAGACAAACAATCTCATGTCCATCCTAGTGTCTCCATATGGTGTGCGCTTCGAGAACTTACATACTTTTCGAAAACACTGTTCCAGCCAAAATATAAGCTAATTCAGGAAATACTTCCAGGTGTTTACAATATTACTTATAAGACTTTAATCCAAAGTGACGATGCTCTATCAACTGAAGGAGTAAAACCTGATACAGTGCTCATATTTGACGATGTTCTAGTGGAAATTCGAGATCACACAGCGAAATACATTTGTTTTGTTGGCCATAGAGGTCTTGATGCCTTCTGCCTAAGTCAGACGCGTTCTAAGATCCAAAAGGAACTGCTAACACATAATGTAAACCTTATTATTGCCTTCAAACAGGATAACATCAATTTAAAGCATATTTATCAGGCATATGTAGGAATTGAAATGACATTCAATGAATTTACAAGTTTATACACAGATTTCTTGAATCAGTCACAGTATTGCTTTCTAGTTATCAGCAGATTGAGGTAGTTGAATGGTAGTCAATACTTCAGAAACTTAAAGATTTTTTAAAGGAATGGCATGTGTATATATAGTGAAAGGACCACGTAATTAGATCATTGTTCTTTATAGTATGAGCAATCAGTCTGAGAGGGAAAGGCAGAACATACGTCTATATACTGACGCGAAAAACCAGACGGTCGTTAATAGTATTAAATGTCATACACTAGGTTTGAAGCGCTCAACAAAAGTAACAAGGAATTAAATACATCTTCTCAAACCATTCTGAGGTTAATGGAAAGATGTCATAAGGCGACAGAGTAAAGTGGCTGTTTTCAAATGGATTGGATTCCATCCATCGAAAAGCAGTTGGGTGGATGCAGCTGGTTTCCTACACAGCAAAGCATGCAAATCTCAAACAACTACTGTGGACCTGGAAACAAGCTTGAGAAATGACTTGCGCATGATGACAAGGGGATGAATCGCTTAGATCTCGTCTGCAGATGTCATGACATAGCATACACAACAATTAAGGATCTCGCAGGATGTAACACTGCAGATCATATATTAGCCATCGAAGCCAAAGAAATATGTTCAAGAAGGGATACTAATATGGGTCAGCATATCGCTGCGCTATCAATAGACAAATCAATCTGTTCAAAATTTAAAATGGGTATGAGGTTCAATCGTAATTGGGTTATGAATGCAGCTCATCATCTGCTGGAGAATAAGAATGTTAAGGAGAAGAAGGGCACATCAAGATGTTTAAGAACACATTTAGTTATCTCGATGGCAGCTCAGAGATCGTCAAAATGAAAACAGTCTAAACTGTCTAGTGCATTACCACAGCCAAGCATATCAGTTGGAATCCTTCTGTTCACTATCCAGCCTTGGTCCGGCAGTGTGGCAGCAACCAGGGCAGAGAAAAATGCAGACAATGGGCGACAGCGGCTTAACGAACCAAAAGCCACAGGGAACTGATGGAATCTGTGGTCACTGGGAAACTACTACATTTAAAACCGTACAGGTAAGGTCTTCGATTGTTCGTGAAAAAACGCAAAAATTATTACCAATACCGCAAAGCAGTCCACTTACAAATATAGACACATTTTAATTCCTCAATTAATTCTTCTATTCCAAGATTTCATGGAGTGTTGATGTGGAATACACTAACCAGGACTCAGTGGCAATCTGGTGAATGTGGAACTGTGTGCTGTGGGAGGAACTGGATCTCATTGGGTGGCGTATGTTAGAAGAAGAACCCTAATAGTGTCTCTTACTTTGAATCATTCGGCGATTCTCAATGGAGAGAAGTCTTCCGAAGTAAGAGTGATTTCAGGTGTGCCGCAGGGGAGTGTCATAGGACCGTTGCTATTCACAATATACATAAATGACCTGGAGGATGACATCGGCAGTTCACTGAGGCTTTTTGCAGATGATGCTGTGGTGTATCGAGAGGTTGTAACAATGGAAAATTGTACTGAAATGCAGGAGGATCTGCAGCGAATTGACGCATGGTGCAGGGAATGGCAATTGAATCTCAATGTAGACAAGTGTAATGTGCTGCGAATACACAGAAAGATAGATCCTTTATCATTTAGCTACAAAATAGCAGGTCAGCAACTGGATGCAGTTAATACCATAAATTATCTGGGAGTACGCATTAGGAGTGATTTAAAATGGAATGATCATATAATGTTGATCGTCGGTAAAGCAGATGCCAGACTGAGATTCATTGGAAGAATCCTAAGGAAATGCAATCCGAAAACAAAGGAAGTAAGGTACAGTACGCTTGTTCGCCCACTGCTTGAATACTGCTCAGCAGTGTGGGATCCGTACCAGATAGGGTTGATACAAGACATAGAGAAGATCCAACGGAGAGCAGCGCGCTTCGATACAGGATCATTTAGTAATCGCGAAAGCGTTACGGAGATGATAGATAAACTCCAGTGGAAGACTCTGCAGGAGAGACGCTCAGTAGCTCGGTACGGGCTTTTGTCAAAGTTTCGAGAACATACCTTCACCGAAGAGTCAAGCAGTATATTGCTCCCTCCTACGTATATCTCGCCAAGAGACCATGAGGATAAAATCAGAGAGATTAGAGCCCACACAGAGGCATACCGACAATCTTTCTTTCCACGAACAATACGAGACTGGAAGGGAGAACCGATAGAGGTACTCAAGGTACCCTCCGCCACACACCGTCAGGTGGCTTGCGGAGTATGGATGTAGATGTAGATGTAGATGTAGATTTACGACCTCCACAAGAATTGCGCTGCTACTTTGCTGGCAACCATACATTTCACAATTTTCAATGCTACAAAAAGTGTAGTAATTATGTCTCATGTTCATCCTGACAACTACAATGAGGGTATAAAAACAGAAAAAACAGTAATCGTGCACACCTGCTCATCAGTTGCGCTTTAGGAGTGATATCAAGCACCATGACTCTAAATGGTCGTATTGTCGGTACCAAGCGCGAATTACTTCACACCAGTCGGAGTAAAGAAAGACGACTGGAGTATCAGGCTGATAGGCTTTCAAGCGAACAGCACTGTTTCTTATATCAAAGCATGAAACTGAATTCAGCGTCTGAGAAGTGACAAAGTTGTGGAAGTACCTCACAGCACATACGACCTTGATGATTTAAATGAATATTTAAAACGGGCAGACTTACATGCAAACGTCAACATGTTTAAAAATGAAATAAGAGTGACCAAGCATGTAACAAACGTACAAACGAAAATTCTATAGGATTTCTGCTAAGTTTCTCAAAGGATAACATTCTGCAGAACGATCCGAATAAATTTTAAGAATCACCTCATTCAGTGAATATACTACCGGTTGACACAATTCGAGTAGAGTGCAATATTACTGTTAATTCATTTCTCAACAACAAACTGATTCACACAATGCACCGATCTTTCCCTACGGTCAATTCATGACGTAAATTGTGGAGACACCAAGCAACGAGATTTACCTCCCAGTGAGTGTTCACATGTTGCACCATCTTGAGTTTAGGACCGTGGACCAGAGAGACCGTCCCGTCGATTTTCGCGGTGTAGGAAAACGCGATGCTCCTTCATTTGAAGCAGGTTGGGCACGTGGAATAAAATCAGCACACACAGACAACAACACTTCATTCAACTACTGTGAACCTCAAAGAACCCTCAGATGCTTAAATTACTACGACTGAAAACACAATAGAATAATAACTGATTCGAGTTACACTTGGAGACTGAATCTTGCTTACCTACACCTGCAGCATGGTGGGGAACCGTGATCCCATTCTTTTCGTGAAAGAGTGTATATCCGATCTGGAACGGGAACTTTCCAAGACCTTAAATGATCTGCCGTATTCTGCCATTAAGTGCAGTGCTAAAATATGCTGAGAGTTCGCTCTCCCACATAAAGAGTGTGTATTGAAGAACGTCTTTATACAAAAATGAGGTGATTTTGGCTGGATATCACGGGGTATCTCAGTTGCTAAGTGGTTCGTTGATTTAATTCTCTGAGTTCCAGCAAATGGATGCAGGTAAAGCTCACTGTGATGTTCTGTGTTTGGACGTTCATGTACATGTGTTTGCTCCGATGTGTGGGGGTCCTTGCATATCTGTCGTCCAGATGGGTGCAGCTAAAAAAACAGGGCGTTATTAACGACAAACATAACAATTTCTCCCTTCTGTGGTGACTTAGGTTCATGAAAGAAATTATCAGAAACGCACACAGTGACTGGGAAAATACCATGTGGGTATGAGAGGGTGTTATAAACGTATGGTATTGGACTTCCCATGAAACTTCAGGACATCTGTAAATTTGAGAGGCAGAGTCCCCATATATCTATGCATGACCATAGCCAGAAGGAACGCAAGTCACCTGGTTATGGTGTTAGACACAAAGCAGATGGTCCCCTTTACCTAACGGAAGCCGCTGGTGGACGTGCAAAACATGCAGATTTGTTATTAATTTCTGTGTGTGAGAAACAATGCTAATGCTGGATCAAAAGTATGTTCCACTTTATCTCCTCCAAAATATCGCAACTTAGGGGTATGTGACTTTTTTTTTTCTAAATGCCTGAACTCGTTTGAAAAGAGCGAATGATTAAATTTCTTTTATCTCGTTCTATGATTAAAAACTGTTAGGTCCTTAGACTACCAGTTTCGATCTGTCATGACCATCTTCAGAGCTGCAGCAAAAAATGTGAAAAACACAATTACAACTATTGACCAACAAAATAGAGTATAGCGGAAAGTACTACTGACACACATGTGGAAAGCACGCACTTAAAACACGACGAGGCACACATGTTTTAAAACACATCATAAAGCAATAAAGCCACAGTGGCATCGTCAAACGATAAACACGAAATCAGCTTAGCATCGTTGCACGTATTTAAAATATAGTATATAAAAGGCCATATTTTTGGCAGTGTAGTCTTGTTAACAGCGCTACTCTTCACAACAAACTGTGTACAGTAGCCACAAAAAGTTTGTCACAAGTTCATTAGATGTCACTATTGCAGGCCTACTCATATTCGTCAGATACATAATAGTACAATACGAAATAAAAGAATAATACAATAGGTGGAGTCTATAGTTGGCTATACAAGTGTGTAAGTTATTACAATTATAAAATACAACAGATTAAAGTGGGACTACAGTTAAATGAAGATTGTTAAGAACGAAATGGTTAAGAGACAATATATAACTCTGATAAGCTCTTGTGGTGATTTTATATAAAAAGTATAATGACATACCTAAGAACATGAAAATAACAGAGTGACATCAAAGGATAAAATAAATAGAGAAATAAGCCAAATTTATGAAACGACAGACTGCAGTAAGTAATCAGTGCCCTTTGTTGGTGTCGCCATCAGAATGCTGCTGAGGAGAGAAGTGGCCGGAGGAACTTAACCACCAGAGGGTGTCTCGTAGTCTTCAACACTCCGTTCCAAGAACAGAACACCTCACCAGTCAATTAGTCGGATCATCTAGTTAATACAATATTTTGTATCCCGCCTGGAAGGCGCAGGAAAAGGTGAAAATCTCTCGGTACTACAGTCTGAATTAAAATCACCTTTACTTTAGCAACAAGAGTAATACATAACTTTGCCCTGAGGTGCGAAGCTGAAGGGAAGTGTCCCGGCCGTCTGCTCTCTATCAAATGGGCTGAGTCTACAGAGTGTAATGGTCGCCTGGTCGTAGATATTGCTAATTGCTATAATCGCACTATTTCACTCCCATTTACGGAGCTTGTTAGCACTTGATGTTAGGTTGGCGCCATTAAAATGCATTGTGTTGTGGTAATCGCTGCTATTTGCTGGATCGCTGCTGTGTCTCGATGCTGATGCTGGCTCTAAATCTGGTTGTCTAGGGTTAAAAAGATGAGGTCCCGTGTTTTTTATGTGCTTTTGATGATAAAGAACGAGCGAAACCAACAAATATGTAAACTTCAAATATTTATTACTCTGGTGGCCATCTTAATTCCACTTTCCACCAAAGACCATGACTCATCACAAAGTAGTACTTCCGTTACATGTTCTTTGCATTGTTTATCCACCTCAAACAATAACACACAAACACACTTTACCAAAGTGACATTCCGACTGCCTCTCGACCCTTCTTGCTGCTCGTATTTATAACATTGTCAAAGAACTACTAAAAAGAGATATAGTTTATAAGTCACATGTACATCTGTTATCATAATTTGTGCAGAAAAGTTATTAATTTGCATCGAGTGACATAATTTAACATGTTATTAAAATGACAGACAGATTTTTTGACTTGACAGAATAATTCTTTGTTACATACACAATACCTTTTCTATAATCATAAATACTCGTTAAACTGGTTGAATTTGGAGGGTATCGCATACTTCAGTACAGTAAAGCCTTTAATATGTTCCGTTACAAGTGGTTCCCGTAGAGCTGAAGTGAGCCTGCTAGAGAGCGCTGTCGTCGTTGTCTGTCGTAGTGCCAATTTAACAGGAAGCTACGCCGTGGCATCCTAGCTATCGATACCACAAAATATATGAACAGAAAAGGTATATTTAAACGTAAGGGTGATACGCTTAACGCAAAAAATGAAGTAAATATGTAATGCACTGCATACTAGGTAAACATAAAGGCAAGATGTATATAATAGAAGTACAACGACTAAAGTAGGACATTGTCAAACAAAGAAAAGTAGGCATTGGGTACAAAATACTGTGGCCATTGAGTACCACTGCTGGCTCTCGTTTTCTCGCTTCATAAATTTCAAGTTCTTCTATCAAGTCTCAATAGTCCCTACTGTACGATCAGTTTCTGGTCAGTTCAGTTCCAAAGCCGTTTTGTTACATGACTGTGAATGCTCCTTAAACCTCAAATTAAAAGTGTGTCCGGTTTCGCCGACATAATATTTACCGTAATTGAAAAGCCACGATAGCTTCAATCGTTTATTAGATGACCGGTTCCAGCACTCTGAAGGTGCCATCATCAGATCTGTGAAGGTATAACATAACAGGTTTGAGGGAGGGCTTACATGAGTTAGCTATATACATTACAGTTATTACAGAACCACGTACCTGAAACCTGTCTGGTGGCCGGTTGTGAACCGCTGGAGTCACAGCAGGTGAGCCTGCGCGGAATGGGGCGGTGACAATGCCGACCGGTGTTAGGCGAGCAGTGGTAGTCTTATCTGGTGACTTCAGTTTTATATTTTATGGAAAGAACGACCGTGAGAGTAATTTTTTATTATTTTTTATTGGTTGTGACAATTATTTTATCAGATGGTCTGCCTCGTATGCCGTGATGTGCATATGGTTTTACAAGTGTTAATCCACGTTTCAGGTATGTGGTTCTGTAATAATTGTAATGTATATAGCTAACTCATGTAAGCCCTCCCTCAAACCTGTTATGTTATACCTTCACAGATCTGATGATGGTACCTTCAGAGTGCTGGAACCGGTCATCTAATAAACGATTGAAGCGATCGTGGCTTTTCAATTACGATAAATATTATGTCGGCGAAACCGGACACACCTTTAATTTGAGGTTTAAGGAGCATTCACAGTCATGTAACAAAACGGCTTTGGAATTGAACTGACCAGAAACTGATCATACAGTAGGGACTATTGAGACTTGATAGACGAACTTGAAATTTATGAAGCGAGAAAACGAGAGCCAGCAATGGTACTCAATGGGCACAGTATTTTGTACGCAATGCCTACTTTGCTTTGTTTGACAATGATGGCACCTTCAGAGTGCTGAAACCGGTCGGTCATCTAATAAACGATTGAATCGATCGTGGCTTTTCAATTATTTTAAAAACAGAGTAATCGCCCCACGACACACGATGTGTTCACTGCAAATATATATATATATATATATATATATATATATATATGTTTCACGTTAATTATTTGAGATGTTGCTAATTTGAAAGCCACATCCAGCATTAGATTTCCAAACATTTCTCCATTTGCTGGGACATATTTTCACTGGAATGGGATTCATTATTTCTTTATTAGTTCTATTTTGTGAGTGAGTAAGCGTTTGCCTGATGTTTATTTTTTTTGTTTTTTCAGCCCATTGTAAGAGCATATGACATTATTTACAGAAAAGCCATTAGCTATTGGAATTTCGGTTAAAATTCTTAGTTCTTTACATATTTCACTCTTGGTAAAGATAGGCGATAGAGCCAGTGAATCACTCATGTAAAGAAGGCATTTTTATATCGAGAAGGATGGCGTAAACTGGTGTTAATGATACTATCTGTTATGTAGGTTTCCTGAAACTCAAAAATTTGTGTTTGTTGTCCACTTTCTTATCAGGAAGTCAATAAAGTTTCCTTTTTTGGTGCATGTTTCCTATTATTTGGAAAAATGCGTGAATCTCATGGGTGCCGCTCTCTATTAGTAGTGAAATCTTATCAAAATACTGTTTATAATAAGAGATTTTTTCCTTTAGCTGTAGCAACTTTACAAAATTTGTTGTTGTTGAGAACTGAATCGCGTTGTACAGAACGTACACAGTATATGTACTGCCATTAAATTTAGTGCATTGAGTTGCGGCAGTGTCTGGTCAGGAAGTACCAAAGGGCTAGTACATTCTGTGAATGAAACATCAGGCGTTGTTGTCATTAATTATAGAGGCGCAGAAGTACCTTGAGTGTAAACATTGTCAGGCATTGTCAAGGCATATTGTGTGTTCTGGTGTTATCTACATTATTCATAGAATTCGAAAATACTATTTTGTCAACCAACTTGAGTAAAAATTAAAATAATTTTTTGCCTTACATAAAACCAGCAATGACGAGTTGAGTCGCTCACTGACCATACTGCCACAGAAACAGAAGATGACAGACCGGGTCACTGACACAGAAACGGAAGACGACAGACAGAAGGCGAAATATAGGGCAACCATAAATGAACCATTCATTTCCAGAATTCTAAGTTTTCGGAAATATTACATGTACCAATATGATTGGATGGCATTTCGAATTTAGCGCCTTGCCAAAATGCCGACAAGGCAAGGGAAGACTTTTCGTGTGTTGGAACATGCGAGGTATTTGACCAAATGTGGTAGCTGCAACCGTGGAGGAGGGTGAGCGAGAGTCCAAAGATGTCAACAGGCGCGAACTGTAAACATGGCAGCAAAGTGTGTGGAAGACCACGCGTCGGCAGTTACGCTTCGAACCATACTACAGTTAAAAGCGGAAGGTTACGGCTTTCGCCTGCAGATTCGCGCCCCAATGGAGGGACTAGTTGAGGATGGACATTTCGCCTCCATGCGGATATTCAGCGACGAAGCAACTAAGACTTATCTGAAAAAGTTTATCTCCGCAATGTGAGAGTGTGGTGTACTGAAAATCCGCATGAAATGGCCTCATAAACGACATCCGCCGAGGGTTAATGTTTTCTGTGCAATGTCACAGACAAAGCTGAATAGGCCGTTTTCTATTCTGTGAGGGAAGTATGGCAGGTACAGTCGTGGACAAAACGAGCGAGACCCCTCGCCTTTTCGTTATGCTGACCCGCACGGCTTTAAAGTCTGCTACACAGCATAACAGGCAAGGCGACGAAGTGCTACCAACATACTATGCAAGGGCGTGAAATTGACAAACTATCTGAACTTTTTTAGGCTGTTTTCAATAATTTGTAAGACTATATTAATGCTGATTAGTGTGTTGAATACAACACGTAAATATAAGACAGAACTGAAACAAGAAACGCTAATTGGTATGAACCGTATCAATAAAAATGAATTGCAACTTATCGACATAACATAACTGTTTTAGTAAGACAAAGAACCCCAGATTGTTACGAATTAGCAAAATATTATCCGCATTCGACCGCGAAACGGTCTGTGTCAACGTTCAGAGTAGTCATACTGGATTACCGTTGCTGACCTACCATGAAAGTGTGCAAATTTAGCAATTCGTGAAGAGTCATAACGAAATTCAGTTAAAAATCATTCAGTGCCAAACTTAAGTCAATTCCATTATTGACAGAAGCGAAAAAAGTAGGCAGTAACATGTATGAAATTCTACAAGAGTGTCATATTGACATCCACAGGGCGCCAGTACAGAATAAAGGCAGCGATAAAACGTATTGGGGGCGCGAGAATTTCTTAAAATTGCTTTACTGAGATTCTACCTGCCTCCATCAAGATTTAAGCTGAAAACTAACCAGACCTTCCTTTCACTACGCCAGCAGACAACCCAGGCAAACAGCCCTCTATTATTACCCCAGACATGACTAAGCCGGCAATTTCGCAATGAAAATGGCAAAATGATCTGCAGTTTCTGTTGCATAGAGCTTTCTGGACTCAAAAACATGAATTCTCTTCCTTTATGTCACCGCTTATGTGACAATCATTCGGGATGTTTATCGAAATAACAAAATACTGTTAAGAGAGAGTAAATTTAGTAGGATAATTCTGCACAACCCCAGGAAATCAACGGCTATATAGCTGCCAAACGTATTCTACACTGTTTCGAATTCTCCTCTAGACTCGCCACAGCCAGAAAACGTTCATTAGCCGAAGCGTTTCTTAAGCTAGCTAGCAATGGGAATGTTCGCACTTCTAAAACGCGGCGGCATTAATACTGGGATGTGAATTACCACGTGTATAGGCAAATGGATTCTATTTGCATTCCTGTAAACGTGATTTAGATCGAAAGCGTACTACGATTAATATGGTGATGTATCGACTGCAACTAGAACATTTCGAATAAAGAGAAGGGGGTGTTATTTATGCGGCCCTCATCTTCAGTAGCTGTCGTAGCTGTTTTCGTTATTAGGATTTCGTCACCTAAACCGGTAAAAACGGAACCCTACTAGTCTCACTTTCTTGACCGTCTATCGGTCTACCAAACCCTTAAAACCCGTTTACCTCCAGAACGGGTAGACATAATAAGCGGAAATGTATCGCACTTCTTGCGGTAACCCGTCCCTTGGTGGTATAAAAAAGTGAGCTTCTATGTCAACGCAATCTAAAGATACGGCCGTTTATGTAAAGAAAATTTACGCGGAAGGTCAAAAAATGGGTTCAAGAACTATGCGACCAAACCGCTTATGTCATCAGCCCCTAGAACTAGAACTACTTAAACCTAGCTAGCCTAAGGATATCAGAGACATCTATGCCCGAGGTAGGATTCCAACCTGCGACTGAAGCAGCCGTGGGTTCGTGACTGAAGTGCCTGGAACCCCTCGGCCACCGCACCCGGCGAAACCCTATTCAGCTCATGTATAATGATAAAATATACTGTCTAGTGAGGATAAACTGTATTCGCCAGCAACTCAGATCGTTTGATCACGGAAGTTTTACGAAGCTACATTCAAACTTTGTTCGAAGTCGTCTGCAATATCCATTTATAAACACCCTAGGAACGTCGTATGCGATATCCACTTCTGAAGGGGGTGGCAGACACTGCAGTACCATAACAAGTAGGTAAGAATTTATTGTTATTGGTCCATGCTTGACACTTTATTTCAATATCAATTTAACGCGCCTAGGTGTTCGTATATGGCTGAAGCTAATGAACAAAAAGTAAATAAACAGCAAGCAACTTCGATGTTCAAATCAAATGAAAGTCACATGTTGCAATTACAACATAATTTCGTTGTTACATCTACATGACTACATCAACACGATTTCTTTGCAATCCAGACTTACGTGCCTGGCAGAAGGTTCGGACTATTTCTCTACCGTCCCACTCATTAACAGTGCGCGGGAAAAAGGACCACTTAAATCTTTTCTTGCGAGCCTTGTATTAGATTATTACTATGGTTTCTTCCTGTGTAAGTTCCCGAGGAAATAATGTTTTGGCATTCAGGACAGATGTTGGTGATTTAAATTTCGTGAAAAGATCTCGCGACAACGAAAAACGCTTTTGTTTTCATGAACGTTAGCCGATCTCGATTATCAAATCTGGGACCCTCGCTCCCCTATTTCGTGACATTACAAATCGTGCTACCGTTCCTTGGACGTTTTTGCGTGCACAGTAAATCACGTCTGTCAAGGATATTCTAGCAGTGGACGGACAAACGTAGTGTAGGCAGTGTTTTTAGTGGGCCTGTTGCGTATTCTTAGTGTGCGGCCAATAAAACGCAGTCATTCGTTTGCCTTCCCCACAAAAGTGTGTTTTCGATCGTTCCAGTTTAAGTTTTACTGGGTACTGAGATGAACTGACAGTGCTTCGACTTGTGTTTTGTCATGTAACCGAAAGTTAATTACTGTTATTGGACGTAGCTTTCGTGTTTACTGTATTCCTCATTCAACAGAGTACACTCCTCGTACACCATACATAACTGTTTCAAAGTATTAAATTGTTACTGATGTTACCAAGTTGCAGTAGTCATCTTAACTTGCCGTTTTGAAACAAATGAAAATATTATAGCGAAATGTAGCAACTAAGAAGCGGAGTATCCAAATAAACAAACATTTCCGGTTTAAGTAGTTGCAGTAGGTCTACTACACAGTAACGTAAATTAGGAGCAAAGCCCATTAGTAGATGGTTATCAGGAAAACCAGCCCCCATAATGCAAAGTGCCACTACAAGAAAGAAAATTTCCAAACATGTCAATGAGTAGTCGAGGAAAGTGGACGCATTCTATCTACTGAATTCCAACGCACGCCACTTACGAGGGGACACGCCAAATGTCATACCCCGATCTTGCTGAAACTTCGCTCAGTGAAAGAGGGGACAAAATAAGCGAACACGTGTCTCGGCTTATCTGCTTACACTCTACCGCTTCTGAGAAAACGACGGTCAAAGTTTTCAATGCGCTGTTGCTATAGTGTAGATACCTCTTAGCGGATAAGGATTCAACTGAAGCGGTGGCTCTGCGGCTACCATAGCGACTTCGGAACTTTGCGCTGCGAGTTCGAAACCCGGTTTTTCCTTTTTCCCACCTCACTCTCTGAATTATCTACGAATGTTTATTCCAATTGATGTTGAAACACTGTTGTCGTTATTCGTCAGTTAATTTACTGTGTAAAGAAATAAGTTAAAAAGGGAACACACAGTGCGTAGTGGGGCGATCACTCTGTTGTAGAAATAATTCAGAAGCCAAGATCGCTTAAATACTGTTTACCGGATAACCGGTTTCAACACACTAAAGGTGCCATCATCTGATCTGAATGTAGATTAACATTTATAAACCATTTGGATATAACGATACATGAGGCAGACCAGATGATTTTAGATCAGCTTGTCTCATTCGTTTATTATTTTTTAAATTCATTAATTACACATAAGTTAATTGGCGAATAATTACAACATTATTTCAACATAAATTAGAAACAAACCTTCGGAGATAATTCTGATAGAGAGGCAGGAAAAAAGTAATAATAAAAAAAGACCAATATGGTCTCGAACACGGGAATCAAAGTTAAGAAGAAAGGACAGTAGCCACTGAGCCACCGCTTCAATTGCGTTCTCGGCTGCAGAAGGTATCTGCACTATAGCAACAGCGCGTTGATAACTTTGACCGTCGGTTTCTCGGAAACGGTCGAGTGTCTGCAGATAAGCCGAAACACACGTTCGCTTATTTTGTCCTCTCCTTCACTGAGCAAAGTTTCCGGACAATCAGCCTATGACACCTGGTGACTTCCCCTCGTTAGTCGAGTCGCTTCTTACGTCCGGCGAGAGTTATGTATTCCTCTGAGTAAACTGCGCCATTTGGAAACACGGTGAGCGGGGATAAACACGTTTTCCTTCTAATAAGGCAACCTTCTACAGCTAAAATTCACGAAGTGTTCTTCAGGTTGCCTCAGATATTTCAGAAATGTTTCTTGCGTTAGGCTTGCCGCATATACAAAACTTAAACATTTCATTTCATGTAATATTTATTAGGATAAGACATGACAAGAGTGGACCAGTCCCTTCTGAGAAAAATTACAGATTCTAAGTTGCTCCACTACGTAATGACACGGGTACGGGCTTGCGATCTCTCGTTTATGCCATCGATTTCCGTGTTACACATACTTGGCCACTGCGTTGTGGCTGCCATCGTGGAGGAGGCAGTCTATTTCCTGCTAGCGCTGTTTCCGCAGCAGATATTAACCGCGACGAATCATTCAGTCAACGCTAAATGGTCCATCTAGCTGAGGCAGACAAGGGCGCTATAATAGCACTCCATGCAGAGGGATCTGCAAATGGCTATATAGCAAGAACTATGGGTCTTCACAAGTCGACGGTAGCCAGGTGGATCAGACGAAAGGAAGAGAGTGGTATCCTGAATGGGAGGCCTCATGGCCGTCGTCGCAAAACAACAGCAGCTCAGGATCAGCAGATACGCCGTTTCAGTGAGAACCACCCATTTGTCAACGCACGACAAATTCAGCAAACTTTGGGTCTCAATGTTAGCAGTAAGACCGACACTCGTCGTCTAAGGGAAGGTGGACTGAGAGCAAGAAGCGCTGCTGTGAAAGGGACATTGACTGTTTCCCACAGAGAAGCTCGCCTTGCTTTTGCTGCTGAAAATGTCGACAAACCACTCCAGTTTTGGAGGCGAGTGAGTTTCACGGACGAAAAAGTTTTCTCTTCGGCATCAACCGGAAAAGTACTTGTTTACCGGCCTAAAGGTGCTAGGTGTAATCGAAAATATATTTACAGTTGCCGAAGGAGTGGCAGGGAGTCGGTAACGGTATGGGCATGGATATCGGCCGAAGAGTGTGGGCTCCTGTGAGAAGTGGAAGGAAGATTCGATGCGCGCAATTACATATCAATTCTGGAGAACGTGATGTTGCCTTCTGTGACAGCAAGATTTGGCGATGATCAGATCATCTTCCAACAAGATCGCTCGCCTATTCATATGGCACGTGTGGTTAAGAGGAGGTTCGACGATCATACTAATATTACTCTAATGGAATGGCCACCTAAAGGAGCTGACATGAATCCCATAGAGAATATTTGGGCAGAAATGGTCAGAGTAATACGAGAAAAGGGGCAGTCACCGTCGACTCGCCGACAGCTTTCTGATGTGATTCACGACGCTTGGAATGAGTTACTTGAATCTCCTAGTTATGGGGCTCGAGTTGTGGGCTCAATGCCCAACAGACTTCGAGCTGTTGTGGAACCCGAATGAGGCTATAAGCGATACTAAGCAGCATCAGCAGAGGTGTTTTTTTTTCAGCCCTTCACCAATCAGCTGCAACAGCTCTTTCAACCTTTTTTTTTTACGCAGTAAGTGGAATGTGGACAAACAAATTACAAGATATGTAATATTTAATTTGATAAGAGAAGAAATACTCACCTTATATATTCATGCAGTCTCTAAAAAATACATGACACACGTGTATGTGCAAGAAGGGTACAAAACAATTCAGCACAAATGAAAAATATTGAGGAGAAGCTCGCCGATGAAGGCGTAATTGGAGAACAAAGATTGGGCTAGAAGGAGAGGTAAGGAGGCCCGAGAAAGCAGAGGGCGGTTGGTTAATGCAGTTCGGTGCAACAGTAGAAGAATAGTTTTATTTACTGATTTTTGAGGCTTTATTTTGTGACGGCTAAACAGTGGTGCATCATGAGACCCACAATTTGTCCACATGTGGCTAAACATCAGAGGCGTAGAAAATTTTGAGAGGTTGCGAAGTTCTCTGGAAGAGTAACGTGTTTGAGAAAAGAAGATGATTGTTAGTTCATTCCATTTTAACCATTCACACTATGCTTTGACATTCTAATCTTTGATTTCATTTTATTATTATGTATCTCTTCTTCAGTGAAAGTCAACGGTAGTAAGTTGCAAGATATGGAGAATAACTGGAAGTTTTTAATTTGTAGAATAGCGTATTTAACAGTTAATATTTTCAACAAATCTGTAGTTACAGGACATATTAAGAAGCAAGTCAAAAATGGCATTGTGGAAAGATCAGGTTGGTCTCTAAAGGGTAACGACGGTAAAATAGCAAATACGAAACTATGGGTAACAACTATTGTTAATGGTGACGAGCCATAATCGATATGCCACTACTCTGTAATTGTATTTCTGAAGTTTATCTACAATCCTAGGACTGAATCCGATACTCTATTTTACGTAAAGAATATAACCTTCAAAATTTATTTAGCAACGCAGAATATTAAATCATAGTTTATAGATCAGGAACCTAATCCAACTGCCTTTAATTTTATTCTCACGGATGACATTGAGACAGTAAATAACAAGAGAAATAACAAAAGTCTCAGAATCAATATAGAGAATTCAAGTGTTCAGTGGATTCAAAAGTTTACTGTAATAGCGAATAATTGCTTTTACTGACTCCTTCATGCCTACGTTTTCTGTCAGACAATGTCTGAAACTAGGACTAGCAAGGTAAACAATTTTTCCACAAATTGCCAAATTGGAAGTCGGAGAGCCAGTTACATAAATTACGATGACAACAAACGTTTTTCAAGTAAACTGATCACAGGAGCCATCCAACGCATTTATTGTGTGTTACATGCACAGTATGTAAACTGGCAACGCCACCAACACACAATACCACTAACAAGGGAACATACCCATCGCACGCCCCTCAGATTTAGTTATAAGTTGGCACAGTGGATAGGCATTGAAAAACTGAACACAGATAAATCGAGAAAACAGGAAGAAGTTGGGTGGAACTATGATAAAAATAAGCAAATTATACAAACTGAGTAGTCCATGCACAAGATAGGAAACAACAAGGATAGGGTGAGCTCAGAAGCGCCCTAATCCCGTGGTTAGCGTGAGCAGCTGCGGAACGAAAGGTCCTTGGTTCAAGTCTTCCCTCGAGTGAAAAGTTTAATTTTTTATTTTCAGACAACTATTATCTGTCCGTCCGTCCGTCCGATACGAGGTAACTGAGCCTTAGTATGATGACGCTACACCTAAACAAACATCGAAACACATGACGTCAGTCGACTACAGCGCGCGGAAGAGAGAGTATTCCTGCTAACGAGGCTCCCTGGCTGGCTGTTGACTGTTCGCTACTTTGGACGAGAGTGCATTAAATACGTGAGATGCATTCCGTGGGCAATATGAATCCAGCAAATACAGCTCGCGACTTCAATAACAAAGTCAATGAATATTTTCCGAACTGTAAGGCATCGGAGTGTTCCTTAAGAGATCGGACGGTTGTCGAACATTTGTATGATTATTTCCTACATTTGTTGTTAAACAGTACGTGTGGTGATGATTGTCTGAAAATAAAAAATTAAACTCTCCACTCGATGGAAGACTTGAACCAAGGACCCCTCGTTCCGCAGCTGCTCACGCTAACCACGCGACAACGGCGCTACCGAACTCACACTCTCCTTGATGTTGATTATCTTGCACATGGACTACTCCGTTTGTATAGTTTGCCTATTTTTTTTCATAGTTCCACAACCCTGCTTCCTGTTTTCTCGATTGATCTTTCTTCAGTTTTTCAAGCCTATCGACTGTGCCAACTTATAACTCAATCTGAGCAGGGTGCGATGAGGAGGTTCCCTTGTTAGCTATGGACCAACTGTAGCAAAACGGAGCATCCTCGTTATCCATGTAATGGATAAGACGACTAATTCTCAACATAAATGTCAATGTAAGCATCAATTTCTGTTGGAACGTGCTTACTGGACAAATATCATACATTTCCTACGTCTTCAATGCGAATCATGTAGCAAATGTAATTTAAAGGACATAAAAATATCGAGTGAATTTACTAACATAATTATGAACCACTCACGAACATAAATCGATGGTCACATAGTTGTCAAAAGTATTCTACAGTATTGCCATTGTCCATTAGACTAGTAGCAGGAAGAAAACGTTCGCTCAGCTGTGCTGAGATATCTTGCACTGACCGAGCGGGGTGTCGCAGTGGTTAGACACTGGAATCGCATTCGGGACGACGGTTCAATCCCGCGTCCGGCCATCCTGATTTAGGTTTTCCGTGATTTCCCTAAATCACTCCAGGCAAATGCCGGGATGGTTCCTCTGAAAAGCCACGGCCGACTACCTTCCCAATCCTTCCCTAATCCGATGAGACCGATGACCACACTGTCTTGTCTCCTTTCCCAAACCAACCAACCAACCAATCTTGCACTGACGAAGCTCGAGTTTCGAAGACGCTACAGCATCGTCTGCCACCATTTCATGGGAAACGAAATATCTCAAGTAGACAGTCTTAGACATAAAAACTCACCGCCGGCCGCCACAGAGACTAAGTCCGAGTCGTTCACTTAACGTAGTCAATAAAACACAATCTGGCAACACTGTTAGATGCGGAAGTGTTAGGAGGAAGTGTTGTCTACTTCCGAGATGTTCTCGGATTGTGTGAGCCCGTGGTCTAGTGGTGCCGGCACGGTAGCTCAGTGTGTTCGGTCAGAGGGCTAGCTGCCCTCTGTAATTAAAAAAAAAAAATTGAGTTAATGGATCAACAACGAACTGAATCGGGTGTCTTTCGACGTCCGCCTCGAGCAGATACAACGAACGAAAACGAACAAAATGATATAAACTTCTTGCATTCAAAACTTATGGTCGCCTGTTCGCGTCCAACAGTTTTTTTTCTTTTTTTTTTTTTCCACATTTCGATCTAAAGTTATGAGTCTGATTGAGCATCGAAGATAATTCACTTAACATTCTACCTACCAGCAATAGCAAGTATTCCAGAAACAACTCCGCAGGACAGCTCGTGGCTGCGCCGCGATCATAACAGCTCACGCTCGAGCGTTTCCTCGCGCTGCAGCGGCTACCGGCCACCGGCCAGACGCCACCCGCCGCCTGAAATCCGGCGCCGCCCATGCGAACGCGGCGCCACGCTCTCAGTGTATGTATCAACTGTCATTTTCGAATTTGAAGTTCTAGTTATCATCTTGCAGCTAAGCATTGGATTTTGCATACTTGAAAATCATGAACTACAGTTAAGCATTGTAAAATTAAGTCGCAAGTGGAAAAAGGTGTAACATCTGCAACACAACGTTTACTTTTGGTATAACAGAGGGGTGAATGCAGAGGAGGCAGCTAGAAAGATGTGAACTGTGTTTGGAGAAAGTGCTTTTGGGAAAAATACGCCAGAAAAAGATATTCGTGTTTCAACAAAGATCGTTCTGGCATGAATGATTTTCCACATTAAGGAAGTCTCGACTACTGATAAATGTGATAGATTACCATTTTACCATCATGCTACATTTGCATTCAACAGGCAAAGTTCAGAAGTCTGGTGTAGGAGTACTGCATGTTCTAATTCGAAACAACAAAAATCAACGGAGTGACTATTATTAAACGTCATCAGGTCACTCATCGAGCATTCCTATGCAGTACTGTTACTGGTGACGTGTTATGATGCCTTTATCGTTAACTTCCTAAGAAGAAATGAAAGGCTGAGCCCCACCAAAAGACGTAAACTCCAGGAAAGAGTAGTGTTAACATAATATTTAACATCTGATAAATCCAAAAGTGTGTTTTGGGCTACGAATTCTGCCCCCAGGGTGTGTGCAACACAGCTGGAATTTGTTGCCAACATCTGAGACACCTTTCGGTCGCAGTGTAGGAAAATCGAGCAACAAACCTACATCACCTGTGCTACTGCATGATAACGCACTATGTTGATTTGAGAAACAAAACTATCCAGGAGACCGATAGGAAAGTCGTCTCTCAGGCACTTGTATTGATAGGGAAGTCCTCTCTCAAGCACTTGTCCCTCTCGTCATATATTTGTAAAATTTTACCTTTCCCGCTCTTGATCGATCAACCGTCAAGGCAATTCATTTCTAGACGAAAATACTCTTAAAACTACTCTGGTTTAATGACATCGTTAGAACCAGTAGGTTTCTACAGGCGTAGAATTTGTAAACAGCTTCAGCATTGTCAGATAGTTTTAGATATCGTGAAAGAAAATTCTGCTGCTGATTAATTTCACTTTGATAATTACTGTTGCGTTTAGTAAACTAATGGAAAATGCAATTAAAATATTCACTGTACTAATACAAATTAAATTCAGCTTACTACAGAAACACCACGAAGGCAGTCTATCTTAATAATAAAGCATTAGGTGTCTGTGAGACGATTGAGCCTATTTTAACGCGAATTAGTAGGATATTACCGACTTTTGACTTCGAAAAGATCTGTATTTATTTCATTTCCTGTACCATTTGTAAGTATTATGGAAATGTGACATTTCATAGATAAAATTATGTATACACTACAACAAAAAATATGCCGGCAGAAAACAAAAGTGGCATTATTAATTTGGCAGTACAGTAAGGTTTTCGCTCTGACACTAAGGGTTACTGAAAGTAGCAAGACGAATTTTGCTCTAGCGTTGTCTTACGATTCCCTTTACAAAAGAATTAAAAATCTGGCTTTCAGCGAGTCTCGAAAGGCGAACGAAAGCAGCTTGCACCTGGTAGCTAAGCATGTTACCTGGGAACCGGTTTTTTCCTAAAGTGGGAAGACTTCCTTTTGTGGTTGAACTGTTGGCAAATTGTCAGTCAGACGTGTGCCGTTGGTCTAAGCGTTTCGGTGTGTTGAATTTGTACCAATGATTTTTCTACAGGTTTTTTCTGTTCCAAATAGAGAGTTGAAGTCTCCCATTAGTATTTTTACGTCATCTTGGTGAATTTTGCTCATAGTATTTTCGAGTGTGCTCCAGAATTTTTCGACATTTTCGGTGTTTTTCTTATTTTCGATGTTGGTGGGGACACGTGCATAAAGCATAGTCATAAGTCGCTTGTTGATTGGCCGGCCGAGCGGTTCTAGGCGCTTCAGTCCGGAACCGCGCGACTGCTACGGTCGCAGGTCCGAATCCAGCCTCGGGCATGGATGTGTGTGATGTCCTTAGGTTAGTTAGGTTTAAGTAGTTCTAAGTTCTAGGGGACTGATGACCCCCGCTGTTAAGTCCCATAGTGCTCAGACCCATTTGAACCTTTTGATTGTTGATGGGTGTGATTTCTTTGACAGAGTTGATGATAGATCTGTGTTCGAGAAATGCAATGCCGAAGATTGGTATGCCTTTCGCTAGCTTTTGTTGTATTTTGCTGTTGAAGATGCAATGGTTTCCCTAATGCAAGGTTTCATTGTCAGTTAGTCGTGGTTGTTGAAGAGCAAGGATGAGAATTTTTTGTCGGTCGATTTCTTTTGTGAGATTATTTAGTTTTCGTGTTTGGATCAATGTATCGAAGTTTACTTTTAAATGCTTGTTTTTTGCTTGTAGGGTAATTTACCAGAGATCTTTGATATTCTCTGCCGTGCTATCCTGGACTCCCCAGAATCCGAAAATCCAACTGCCGCGTGTCGACAGCCGGGTTGTGTACCACCTGGGGTAAAGTTGACTTTGCTTGCATAGGTCATGTTTGCTTGTGTTTCATTGGTTTGGCTTGGATGATTACAGGACCGGACAGGACCGGAGGGTGTTGAAGCCTTTGAAAGCAAATATTTTCAGCCAAGCTCATTGAGCTAGCAGGCGGTGACCAAAGTAGCGGTGATTTTCACTCAGACGTGTCTGGATTTTGGGTTCAACGGATTGAGTAGCCGTTCAGGATTGTGTTAGTATTTGGTTCACCCCTAGTATTTGTTTCCTCAGTACCACCCATATGGGGGAGGGTTTCACTTATCCACCACACGCGATTGTTATTATTATTATCATTATTGTCATTATGTCATCAGCAAATCCGATATGGTGTATCTTCCCACCACTGAAATAGATGTGTATTGTTCGATTCAGTATTTCCATCACATAAATGTGGGTTATAATTACGTTACATTACTGCTAGTAGACGGATATTTCTCACTTTTTCTTAGACAGTTGCTATCTGTTACTCCATCATAGGAATTTATGTGCACAGCATTGTTGCAATACAGACGTTCAAATTATCCGATTTCTGTAATTTCATTTCGTTACCAGATCGTTCTAATCGGATTCAGCCAGGCAGTCTTAATGTGGATATCCGACTACGACTCTCATCATATGATAGACTGGGTAAACCACATTATTAATCGGACTGTTGAATATAGATCACTTATCTATGCCAGGGCCTGAATTCTTAAACACTGTAGAAAATAGTAATCCAATGTGCTTATTACAAATACGTTATTTAAATATAAATATATGAACTAACTAGATAACAGTTTATTTACAGGAGCAGAGCCCCATCCATCATAGCAGAGCAGTGCGAGATTGGTTTCAGGGCCAAGAGAGGATAAAGTTGTTGCCGTTTGTTCCACGATCACCAAACATTAACCAGATAGACAATATGTGGGCAGAGGTAACAAGGCCATTGCCACGTGGATCTACAAAAGGAAGTTACCTTTGGACTAATATAGAAAACATATGTTGGGAAGTAAACCATCACGCTACACTGTCGACGACTTAATGAAATCAATTCCCCTACGCCTTCGAGAAATCTTACGTAATGGTCGTGGGTGGGTTGGTTACTAAAAGTATAAAAAAGTGTTCAAATGTGTGTGAAATCTTATGGGACTTAACTGCTAAGGTCATCAGTACCTAAGTTTGCACACTACTTAACGTAAATTATCCTAAGGACAAACACACACACCCATGCCCGAGGGGGACTCGAACCTCCGCTGGGGTCAGCCACGCAGCCCATGACTGCAGCGCCCAGACCGCTCGGCTAATCCCGCGCGGCTACTAAACGTACACTCGTCCACAAAACCCATGTGGACAATTATCTGATAATCGGTCAAGCTTTGCTTTGTCGCAGGTCTTTAGCATACAAGTCCATTTGCTTTCAGTCTCCTACTTACACTCCTTGCAATGCAAGGTAATTAAAAAATCTCATCCACTCGACGCCAACTGAGGAATTGACTGGTGCATGTGTTGTTCAACACACAGTAGTTGTCACCCTCACTGGAATCAATGACTGTGTGTGTGTGTGTGTGTGTGTGTGTGTGTGTGTGTGTGTGTTTTCGTGTTCACGCACAATCTGAATCAATACTATTAACATTAGAGAGACAACCAACCATAAATATTGCATCAAATTTGACTGTAAAGTATTTTAATGCGATGGGAAGTTACAAACTGAATTTTTATCCAACCCACGTCTTGCATATTACGTTAAGTAAGATGTATTAACTCCATAGTATCGTTAGCAGAGACAGTGCGCTCTTGTTGTCGAGGCTCGCGACAAGTGCAGCGATCAGCAGTGCCCAATGCCTCCGCGATGTGTTTATGTTGGCTGAGCGTGGACACTGCAGCAGACGCTTCGCCATAAACAGAAAGAAATCACCTTGTCTCTGACTGCAGTGAGCGGATATCACTGCCTGCGTGTTCTTATAGTAACCAACGTGAGACTCTATTCACAGGTGCCATGGAGCAATTGCAACGGGTACCATGTCGTTATCATCAGAATATTAACCAGTGATGAAATGTCCACTCTATTTGAATCCCAAGAAGATAGGGACCTTCTCACAAAGGAATGTGAGGTGATATCAAAATTTATCCAACATACAAAAATTAACTGCAAGGTTTTCATGTATGCAGTAGTAGCACACAAGGAAATATTATGTCTTGGAAGCGTATATTTCATTTCCTCTTCTCATATTAACGCCCTTGTTTTAGAATGAAGGGAGAAAATAAACTCGAAAAACTTAAGTTCCATAGAAGCATATAAGTCATATCCTCTTCTCATATTATAACTTTTGTTTTAGTATGAGGTAAAAAGATAAACAGTTTAGGGTTCTGAAACATAATATGACACCAGATTCTTATCGTAGGCGCTATCAGAAACGCAAAATGCAGGGAGCTGTTCATTCTTTTGTCCAAAAGTCTGTTTCCTTTCATGCATTACTCACGCTAGGAGATTCTTATTTAAGGTCTTGTGGGCATCAAGTTCTTCAACAGAACAAGCCTTATGTTATTGTGCTAATTACGGTATGGAAAAAATGCAACAAAGACGAATTCCCCTAGAGCAGTAAGGATATTTGCACATATCTGTATTCAGCAATGAGTGCCAGCTGCCACAGCACTTCACAGAATCCTTGCGGCAGGCAACACAACTGTGGGTGCACTTCAGACTTCATTCAGTAAGACGTCAGCAGATGGATGGAAACGTCAAATTGACGTTGCTTTCCGAGTCGTATTCAATCCATGATGAGGTGTTATTAAGGTAGTTGAACGTTCTAGCAATTACACTTCTGTAATTCCCATATGAGTATTCCGATAGCCAAAAGAACCCGTTAGTGTGAAACCATCTGGAACTGCATTAACATCAAACTGCAAGAACTTGAGACAATACGTGGACTCTTCTCTTCGCTAGGTAACCTATTACTGATATTTAGGATTCTCTCCGTCCTAGGCGTAATGGAAATGGAACTTCAGAGGCGCTTTCCGCTATTCTTGACCAACATGAGAAACTTGTAATCACTGCGAGTTACAACTCCGTGATGATAATGGTTCAGGTTGTCAGTAGTTGTGGTGGTGTTATGCTGTCAAACTGCTTACAGCAACGTTAATGGTGGCGCACATAATTTAGCGCTGACTACCTACTTAAGTAAAGATAGTGTTGTGGCGTCGTCGCTTGTCTTTATTTGGCCTCAGCTTGAGTAATCCGATTTAACGAACATAGTACTACATTCCGGGGCTGCTAATGATACAGTATGACTACAGAGATCATCGTGCTGGTATTACATTAATTCTGCAATGAATTGCTTAAAAAATAATACCCTCAGCTATGCAGCTGGAATGACTCATTACACAGGTACTCTATGTTGCACTTCGTTAAGTGATCAGTTCGCTGCAATCATGCTTCTACTGTTTGTAAATACTTGAATACTTCAAAAATGGTTCAAATGGTTCTGAGCGATGTGGGACTTAACGTCTGAGGTTGTCAGTCCGCTAGAACTTAGAACTACTTAAACCTAACTAACCTAGGACATCAGACACATCCATGTCGGACTCTGGAGTCGAACCTGAGACCGTAGCTCTCGCGCGGTTCCAGACTGTAGCGCCTAGAACCGCTCGGCCACCCTGGCCGGCATACTTGTATACTGACCATTCGTTATTTGACTAAATATGAACTACAGTCTAATTCGCATGTATATGACATGGGTTAGTTCCGGCACGAAGGTATGACTAAGCATTGGATGCCGTTGGAGTCCCGTTATTTTGATGGCAAGACTAATGTTCGCAAATCACCTCTATTGCCTCAAGAAACAATTGCATCGTTAATATCGAAGGACGGTCGTCCACACTGTCACAGCGCGTTGAAATACAGCAACGACGGCAGATGAAAATTTGTGACCGACTGAGCTTCGAAACTAGACAGACGTGCTGACCACTGCACTATTATTTTTTTAAAAAGTTTGAGAAGACTTTCAGCACCAGGTAGGCGGAGGCAAAGAGGGCAGGGGTCGAAAATCCGAGGCCTGGCCACAATGCCTCCCCCATACCTTTCACTGAGCAGCAGCATTATTCACATGTATTCAATGTTTGCACTCATATATTCCTTTAAATTGTTGAACAAAATTGAAGTAGTAATTAAGGTAAAATAAATTACAGATTGTCGCCTCCAATGGCGTGCGTTCCTTGTGGAACATAACTTATAAAAGTGAACAGGGTGACGGAAAAATAAATAACAACCATTCATTCAGAAATATATTCACAATTTAAGTTATTATGCACTGGATGCATATGAGGTCATATATTTTTCAACAAATGGAAGAAGTTTCGGAGCCGGAGGGGTTTTGCCAAATTAGAACAGTTCTGATTTTAGAACCAACGTAAAAGAATACTCCACGAGTAAAAAAAAGTGAAAGAATAGTATTCTGCTTCTAATCAATAAAACTGTCCACCTCTTTATAGCCCACATAAAGCAATAGAAAAATAAATTTAAACCATTCCTTATATTTGTTATTCTTCTTCAGCTTAAAATGTTCTTCTGCAATATAAAACATGCACTCTTCTAAGTTATAAGTTTTGTTTATTACGACGTAAAACACAAACTGTCCCAGAAACCACGAATAACTGTTATTCTATGCGGACGGGTAACATTTCCAGTCGGGTTGTAAAGCTCCAGTTATCGTTATATGACTTTCTGCGGTTCTGCTGATAGTGATAATTTCTTCCTAGTCCAGTTTCAAATTCTATTTTCACATAAGAAGGTGTGCGCTACAGTTTCTACAAGCCCACATTTGTCGCAGTATGGAGATTGTCTCAATTTGATTTTTCAAAATTGTTCCGCTGAGGGTATGGTTTCGTTTACAACGTCGCACCATACGGCACTGACTCTAGTTGGTATAATTTTATTGTTGATATTTTTCCAGACGCTCCCCAGTTTTTTGTAGGTTAATTTACCGGAATTGGTTTGTGCAGACGATGTCTGGTAATATAATCATAGACGGTTCTAGTGTTGGTTTGTGCTGGTGGAAGTCTTATACAGCTCCAGTCGCCATAGTACTTTCGGACGTAATCTAGGCTGTCGTGCTACATTAACAGGAGCGTTCCTATCCCCAGGATCTAATCAGAGGAACAGAAGTTTCGTGATGCCTGTCTTAGTGGCGTGTATTAGTTTAAAAGTACGTCTTTAATTCCAAGTCCTCTGTTTTGCCTCTGGAAAGTCGCCGTGTGGAAGGATACTTTGAAGATATTTTGTTTCCACACATACCAAGAGGCTACAGCTAATATTTTATGTGCAGTGACATGCAATATCGGTAATACTGCTGCGACATGATAAGTTTTGCTAAGTATGTATTTATAAACTGAACTTTCTGAAGTCAGTCTAACGATCGCAAGTCGTGGTCCTTCAACAAGGTTCCGATGACATTAAGTTTCCGCTCCCAATTGTTCGTGGCCATGCGCCTGGGATTCGGCCTTAATCACAATCCGAGATGGAGACTCTCTTCAGTTACATCTAACCAGTGCGCACCTATTGCACTATTGTAGGAACCGAGATGCAGTATTTTGGATTTCAAATGTTGTAAATTTGTGGTAAGAACTTATGGGACCAAGTTGGTTAGGTCATCGGTCCCTAAGCTTACACACTACTTAATCTAACTTAAACTATGGACAACACACACATCCATGCCGGAGGGAGGACTCGAAGCTCGGACGGTGGGCACTGTCGGGACACAGCAACCAACCTCTCTGCACCACTTATCTACACACGCTCCTCGTCAGACGCGAATTCCCATCTTTGCCGCATACCACATAGGCGGTACCCCCGCTCCCCCCCCCCCCCCCCTTCGGCCATTATTCCACTCGCTCGCCCCCACACTGTATTCCCGCGTGGGTTCGGACGATGTCGTGCGTCTAGCACTGAAAACTTTAGATAAGCCGCCGAGACCCAAATAATTATACAGAATGTTTCAGGAGAAATAGTTAATATTCTAGGAGATGGTAGTATAGACAAATTGCAGAAACAATGACATATAACATGTGTCCCATTTTTATTGAACATACATATAGCTGGGTTGTAGTGTATCTAGAGGTAGCCCTGGATGGAAAAATATTAAGAACAGATCACATAAAGAATGTGTTCCACTGCGAAAGACAATCTTATAAGCAGTAGAAGCTGCTGTAGGGTAAACTGGGGTCTAAACCCAGTACTTACTGGATATACACCTCTGCAAAAAGACCATTGATAATTTATAGGCCTATAGTATGAACAAAGTCGAACAGAAGGCGGCTGCTAGGGAGTCTGGCAAAGTGCAGAGACTGATCTGCGCTTTCACAAACAGATGGAATTAGCAGGACATCCACTCTTGGGATTGATATCACGCTAGACATGCCCGCCTTACACCTGTGGCTTAAAATGGAGGCAGCGGCAGGGACATAGAGGCTAAAAATTGGAAATAGCTGGATATAGTTAGAATATACGGAATCCCAAATCAGTATGCTGATGGCTCGGGAAATGCCGAATAACTATACAATAACTTCTAGCTGTTTCAATAAACCTTGCCATGTAACAGTTGGAGGCGTGGAGCAGTGGAAGAACGAACCACTACACCGTGCAGGAGACATAATATAATGGTTTACTGACAGGTCGAAAACAGATGAAAGTACCGGATCTGGTGTACTGCCTAGAATCTCTTTAGGGAAGATGGCCACAGTATTACATTACATCTTCTGTCAGCATGTGCACGGAGGAGAATTAGAGTAGACCCTAAAAAAAATTGTAGCATCTACTTTTATTCAGACAGCCAAGCAGCTCTGAAATCTCTATCAGCCCATACAACTAGATCGAAGGTCGTTGCAGAATGCCATGAAGCATTTTCTTTTGGACATGTCCGAAAGAACAGACACCACACATATATCCATATACAGGGTGTTTCAGGAGGAATAGTAGATATTTTAGCAGGTGGTAGTACAGACGAATTGTATAAAAAAATTCCATATAAATGTGTCCACATTTTATTGAGGACAGAGATACATCTCTTAGTATGTAACCCTCACAAACTCAAATCAAAGGCAAATGAGGACGTTCAAAGTTTATTTTCAAAAATTCCCCCACCAGTTTCAATGCACATTTGACTTGTCTTGATAAGACCACGTGTAGCTCTTCTGAGGTCGACTTTGCGTTCTTTTATGAGGGCTGCACTATTCATAATCCGAACGGTCAAATCGGCTCTTGGGTTTACTTTTCCTTTGTAGACTTCGCCTTTAACCATCCCCGCAAAAAATCCAAAGAGAGAACGTCCAGGGACCATGAAGGCCAAGAAAATTGCCCATAACTAATGATCCACCTTCCAGAAAATGTGTCACCTGATGACCAGAATTTGTAGGCCCCGTCATGCTGGAGGAACATAGGCATTCCGGTAGCCAAATCAACCTGTTCCAATACCGTTGGAAGTCATTTTCAAGGACGTGTAGACAACTTGGTCATGCAAGGACCAACATATGAAACGGAAATGCATTGACCCCAGCTGTATGTACGAAATAAAAATTGGACACATGTTATATGGCATTTCTTCTGCAATTTGTCTATACTACCACCTGCTACAATATTTACTATTCCTCCTGAAACATCCTGTATAATTATTTGGGTCTCGGCGGCTCATCTTAAGTTTTCAGTGATAGACGCACAACATCGTCCGAACCCACGCGGGAAGACAGTGTGGGGGCGAGCGACTGGAATAATGGCCGGGGGGCTTGGTCTTATAAGTTCTTATCACAAATTTACAAAATTTTAAATCCAAAATACTGCATCTCGGTTCTTACAATAGTGCAATAGGTGGTTAGATGTAGCTGAAGAGAGACTCAAACTCGGATTGTGATTAAGGGGGAATCTCAAGCGCGTGGCCACGAACAATTGGGAGCGGAAACTTAATGTCATCGGAACCTTGCTGAAGGCCCGTTGCAATTGCTCCACGGCACCTGTGAACAGAGTCTCACGTTGGGTACTCTAAGAACACGCAGGCAGTGATATCCGCTCACTGCAGTCAGAGACAAGGTGATTTCTTTCTGTTTATGGCGAAGCGTCTGCTGCAGTGTCCACGCTCAGCCAACATAAACAAATCGCGGCGGCATTGGGCACTGCTAATCGCTGCACTTGTCGCGAGCCTCGACAACAAGAGCGCACTGTCTCTGCTAACGATATTATGGAGTTAATACATCTTAATTAACGTAACGTAATATGCAGGACGTGGGTTGGGTGAAAATTCAGTTTGTAACTTCCCATCGCATTAAAATACTTTACAGTCGTATTTGAGGCAACATTTATTGTTTGTTTTCTCTCTAATATTAATAGTATTGATTCAGATTATGAGTGAACACGAAAGCACAGACAAAAACACACACACACACACACACACACACACACACACACACACACACACACACACACACAGTCATTGATTCCAGTGAGGGTGACAACTACTGTGTGTTGAACAACACATGCACCAGTCAATTCCTCAGTTGGCGTCGAGTGGATGAGATTTTTTAATTACCTTGCATTGCAAGGAGTGTAAGTAGGAGACTGAAAGCAAATGGACTTGTATGCTAAAGACCTGCGACAAAGCAAAGCTTGACCGATTATCAGATAATTGTCCACATGGGTTTTGTGGACGAGTGTACGTTTAGTAGCCGCGCGGGATTAGCCGAGCGGTCTAGGCGCTGCAGTCATGGGCTGCGTGGCTGACCCCAGCGGAGGTTCGAGTCCCCCTCGGGCATGGGTGTGTGTGTTTGTCCTTAGGATAATTTACGTTAAGTAGTGTGCAAACTTAGGTACTGATGACCTTAGCAGTTAAGCCCCATAAGATTTCACACACATTTGAACACTTTTTTATACTTTTAGTAACCAACCCACCCACGACCATTACGTAAGATTTCTCGAAGGCGTAGGGGAATTGATTTCATTAAGTCGTCGACAGTGTAGCGTGATGGTTTACTTCCCAACATATGTTTTCTATATTAGTCCAAAGGTAACTTCCTTTTGTAGATCCACGTGGCAATGGCCTTGTTACCTCTGCCCACATATTGTCTATCTGGTTAATGTTTGGTGATCGTGGAACAAACGGCAACAACTTTATCCTCTCTTGGCCCTGAAACCAATCTCGCACTGCTCTGCTATGATGGATGGGGCTCTGCTCCTGTAAATAAACTGTTATCTAGTTAGTTCATATATTTATATTTAAATAACGTATTTGTAATAAGCACATTGGATTACTATTTTCTACAGTGTTTAAGAATTCAGGCCCTGGCATAGATAAGTGATCTATATTCAACAGTCCGATTAATAATGTGGTTTACCCAGTCTATCATATGATGAGAGTCGTAGTCGGATATCCACATTAAGACTGCCTGGCTGAATCCGATTAGAACGATCTGGTAACGAAATGAAATTACAGAAATCGGATAATTTGAACGTCTGTATTGCAACAATGCTGTGCACATAAATTCCTATGATGGAGTAACAGATAGCAACTGTCTAAGAAAAAGTGAGAAATATCCGTCTACTAGCAGTAATGTAACGTAATTATAACCCACATTTATGTGATGGAAATACTGAATCGAACAATACACATCTATTTCAGTGGTGGGAAGATACACCATATCGGATTTGCTGATGACATAATGACAATAATGATAATAATAATAACAATCGCGTGTGGTGGATAAGTGAAACCCTCCTCCATATGGGTGGTACTGAGGAAACAAATACTAGGGGTGAACCAAATACTAACACAATCCTGAACGGCTACTCAATCCGTTGAACCCAAAATCCAGACACGTCTGAGTGAAAATCACCGCTACTTTGGTCACCGCCTGCTAGCTCAATGAGCTTGGCTGAAAATATTTGCTTTCAAAGGCTTCAACACCCTCCGGTCCTGTCCGGTCCTGTAATCATCCAAGCCAAACCAATGAAACACAAGCAAACATGACCTATGCAAGCAAAGTCAACTTTACCCCAGGTGGTACACAACCCGGCTGTCGACACGCGGCAGTTGGATTTTCGGATTCTGGGGAGTCCAGGATAGCACGGCAGAGAATATCAAAGATCTCTGGTAAATTACCCTACAAGCAAAAAACAAGCATTTAAAAGTAAACTTCGATACATTGATCCAAACACGAAAACTAAATAATCTCACAAAAGAAATCGACCGACAAAAAATTCTCATCCTTGCTCTTCAACAACCACGACTAACTGACAATGAAACCTTGCATTAGGGAAACCATTGCATCTTCAACAGCAAAATACAACAAAAGCTAGCGAAAGGCATACCAATCTTCGGCATTGCATTTCTCGAACACAGATCTATCATCAACTCTGTCAAAGAAATCACACCCATCAACAATCAAAAGGTTCAAATGGGTCTGAGCACTATGGGACTTAACAGCGGGGGTCATCAGTCCCCTAGAACTTAGAACTACTTAAACCTAACTAACCTAAGGACATCACACACATCCATGCCCGAGGCTGGATTCGGACCTGCGACCGTAGCATTCGCGCGGTTCCGGACTGAAGCGCCTAGAACCGCTCGGCCGGCCCATCAACAAGCGACTTATGACTATGCTTTATGCACGTGTCCCCACCAACATCGAAAATAAGAAAAACACCGAAAATGTCGAAAAATTCTGGAGCACACTCGAAAATACTATGAGCAAAATTCACCAAGATGACGTAAAAATACTAATGGGAGACTTCAACTCTCTATTTGGAACAGAAAAAACCTGTAGAAAAATCATTGGTACAAATTCAACACACCGAAACGCTTAGACCAACGGCACACGTCTGACTGACAATTTGCCAACAGTTCAACCACAAAAGGAAGTCTTCCCACTTTAGGAAAAAACCGGTTCCCAGGTAACATGCTTAGCTACCAGGTGCAAGCTGCTTTCGTTCGCCTTTCGAGACTCGCTGAAAGCCAGATTTTTAATTCTTTTGTAAAGGGAATCGTAAGACAACGCTAGAGCAAAATTCGTCTTGCTACTTTCAGTAACCCTTAGTGTCAGAGCGAAAACCTTACTGTACTGCCAAATTAATAATGCCACTTTTGTTTTCTGCCGGCATATTTTTTGTTGTAGTGTATACATAATTTTATCTATGAAATGTCACATTTTCATAATACTTACGAATGGTACAGGAAATGAAATAAATACAGATCTTTTCGAAGTCAAAAGTCGGTAATATCCTACTAATTCGCGTTAAAATAGGCTCAATCGTCTCACAGACACTTAATGCTTTATTAAGATAGACTGCCTTCGTGATGTTTCTGTAATAAGCTGAATTTAATTTGTATTAGTACAGTGAATATTTTAATTGCATTTTCCATTAGTTTACTAAACGCAACAGTAATTATCAAAGAGAAATTAATCAGCAGCAGAATTTTCTTTCACGATATCTAAAACTATCTGACAATGCTGAAGCTGTTTACAAATTCTACGCCTGTAGAAACCTACTGGTTCTAACGATGTCATTAAACCAGAGTAGTTTTAAGAGTATTTTCGTCTAGAAATGAATTGCCTTGACGGTTGATCGATCAAGAGCGGGAAAGGTAAAATTTTACAAATATATGACGAGAGGGACAAGTGCTTGAGAGAGGACTTCCCTATCAATACAAGTGCCTGAGAGACGACTTTCCTATCGGTCTCCTGGATAGTTTTGTTTCTCAAATCAACATAGTGCGTTATCATACAGTAGCACAGGTGATGTAGGTTTGTTGCTCGATTTTCCTACACTGCGACCGAAAGGTGTCTCAGATGTTGGCAACAAATTCCAGCAGTGTTGCACACACCCTGGGGGCAGAATTCGTAGCCCAAAACACACTTTTGGATTTATCAGATGTTAAATATTATGTTAACACTACTCTTTCCTGGAGTTTACGTCTTTCATTTCTTCTTAGGAAGTTAACGATAAAGGCATCATAACACGTCACCAGTAACAGTACTGCATAGGAATGCTCGATGAGTGACCTGATGACGTTCAATAATAGTCACTCCGTTGATTTTTGTTGTTTCGAATTAGAACATGCAGTACTCCTACACCAGACTTCTGAACTTTGCCTGTTGAATGCAAATGTAGCATGATGGTAAAATGGTAATCTATCACATTTATCAGTAGTCGAGACTTCCTTAATGTGGAAAATCATTCATGCCAGAACGATCTTTGTTGAAACACGAATATCTTTTTCTGGCGTATTTTTCCCAAAAGCACTTTCTCCAAACACAGTTCACATCTTTCTAGCTGCCTCCTCTGCATTCACCTCTCTGTTATACCAAAAGTAAACGTTGTGTTGCAGATGTTACACCTTTTTCCACTTGCGACTTAATTTTACAATGCTTAACTGTAGTTCATGATTTTCAAGTATGCAAAATCCAATGCTTAGCTGCAAGATGATAACTAGAACTTCAAATTCGAAAATGACAGTTGATACATACACTGAGAGCGTGGCGCCGCGTTCGCATGGGCGGCGCCGGATTTCAGGCGGCGGGTGGCGTCTGGCCGGTGGCCGGTAGCCGCTGCAGCGCGAGGAAACGCTCGAGCGTGAGCCGTTATGGATGATTGCGACGCAGCCACGAGCTGTCCTGCGGAGTTGTTTCTGGAATACTTGCTATTGCTGGTAGGTAGAATGTTAAGTGAATTATCTTCGATGCTCAATCAGACTCATAACTTTAGATCGAAATGTGGTAAAAAAAAAAAAAAAAGACTGTTGGACGCGAACAGGCGACCATAAGTTTTGAATGCAAGAAGTTTATATCATTTTGTTCGTTTTCGTTCGTTGTATCTGCTCGAGGCGGACGTCGAAAGACACCCGATTCAGTTCGTTGTTGATCCATTAACTCAATTTTTTTTTTTTAATTACAGAGGGCAGCTAGCCCTCTGACCGAACACACTGAGCTACCGTGCCGGCACCACTAGACCACGGGCTCACACAATCCGAGAACATCTCGGAAGTAGACAACACTTCCTCCTAACACTTCCGCATCTAACAGTGTTGCCAGATTGTTTTCAAAAATGGTTCAAATGGTGTCTTATTGGCCACGTTAAGTGAACGACTCGAACTTAGTTTCTGCGGCGGCCGGCCGTCGGTCAGTTTTTATGTCTAAAACTGTACGCCAATGGGTTTGATTCGCATATCTGTGTGGCGCTAAAGTGTGGCTATGGATAATAGGTATGCTCAGATTGCGAATCTAACATCGTATATAAAGAGAGGGAAATGAATTAGGCGTTCTTCGTCTTCCGTATCATCTAATATATTTTATTTATTCTGTCTTAAATGAACTACGCAGAAAATCATTCACCAGAATTAAATAACGTGTTGGCAACATCAGATGATATTAACAGCTTGTCGGCGCGGGTTAGCCGTGCTTTCAACGGCGTCATATCGCGGATCGCTCGGCTATTGCGCCGTCAGTTCGAATCCTTCCCCGGGCATCGATGTGTGTTAGGTTAGGTTAGTTTAAGTAGTTCTATGTCTAGGGGCTGATGACATAATCAGTTTGGTCGCATAGTTCTTGAACCCATTTTTTGACCTTTCGCGTAAATTTTCTTTACATAAACGGCCGTATCTTTAGATTGCGTTGACATAGAAGCTAACTTTTTTACACCACCAAGGGACGGGTTACCGCAAGAAGCGCGATACATTTCCTCTTATTATGTCAACCCGTTCTGGAGGTAAGCGGGTTTTAAGGGTTTGGTAGACCGATAGACGGTCAAGAAAGTGAGACTAGTAGGGTTCCGTTTACCTAACAACGAAAACAGCTACGACAGCTACTGAAGATGAGGGCCGCATAAATAACACCCCCTTCTCTTTATTCGAAATGTTCTAGTTGCAGTCGATACATCACCATATTAATCGTAGCTACGCTTTCGATCTAAATCACGTTTACAGGAATGCAAATAGAATCCATTTGCCTATACACGTGGTAATTCACATTCCAGTATTAATGCCGCCGCGTTTTAGAAGTGCGAACATTCCCATTGCTAGCTAGCTTAAGAAACACTTCGGCTAATGAACGTTTTCTGGCTGTGGCGAGTCTAGTGGAGAATTCGAAACAGTGTAGAATACGTTTGGCAGCTATGTAGCCGTTTATTTCCTGGGATGGTGCAGAATTATCCTACTAAATTTACTCTCTCTTAACAGTATTTTGTTATTTCCATAAACATCCCGAATGATTGCCACATAATCGGTGACATAAAGGAAGAGAATTCATGTTTTTGAGTCCAGAAAGCTCTATGCAACAGAAACTGTAGATCATTTTGCCATTTTCATTGCGAAATTGCCGACCTATTCATGTCTGGGGTAATAATAGAGGGCTGTTTGCCTGGGCTGTCTGCTAGCGTAGTGAAAGGAAGGTCTGGTTGGTTTTCGGTTCTAATCTCGATGGAGGCAGGTAGAATATCAGTAAAGCAATTTTAAGAAATTCTCGCGCCCCCAATACGTTTTATCGCTACCTTTATTCTGTACTGGCGCCCTGTGGATGTCAATATGACACTCTTGTAGAATTTCATACATATTACTGCCTACTTTTTCCGCTTCTATCAATAATGGAATTGACTTAAGTGTGGTACTGAATGATTTTTAACTGAATTTCGTTATGAATCTTCACGCATTGCTAAATTTGCACACTTTCATGGTAGGTCAGCAACGGTAATCCAGTACGACTGCTCTGAACGTTGACACAGACCGTTTCGCGGCCGAATGTGGATAATATTTTGCTAATTCGTAACAATCTGGGGTTCTTTGTCTTACTAAAACAGTTATGTTATGTCGATAAGTTGAAATTCATTTTTATTGATACAGTTCATACCAATTAGCGTTTCTTGTTTCAGTTCTGTCTTATATTTACGTGTTGTATTTAACACACTAATCAGCATTAATATAGTCTTACAAATTATTGAAAACAGTCTGAAAAAGTTCAGATAGTTTGTCAATCTCACGACTGTGCATAGTATGTTGGTAGCACTTCGTCGCCTTGCCTGTTATGCTGTGTAGCAGACTTTAAAGCCGTGCGGGTCAGCATAACGGAAAGGCGAGGGGTCTCGCTCGTTTTGTCCACGACTGTACCTCTTACGTCGATATGTAGCAGTTGCTGTTGTTTGCGCAACTGATTCCGGATTCTAGGAATTTCATCTTCCAACACGACACCCCTCCCTTATGGGTTCATCGATGTCTGTCGCTACCCAAATGACGAACTTTTGCATCGCTGGATTGGCTGTAGGGGTGGAAGATGACGTCGCTCTGTTCCTTTGGACCTCCAGGTCGCCTTCTGACTTTTGTCCTCAGGGGGTTCATCAGTGGACCGTGTTCACGTGTCCCAACTGCCAAGAACACTGCAACAGCTCAGAGAAGCCGTCAACGTTCCTGTGCTGACCGCTGGCAGGATGTCGCTGCTCAAGTTACGGAACGACCTTGACCACCGCTTGGGCGTGTTTCGTGTCACCAGAGGGGCGCTCATGGAACGTTCGTGGAGTGAAAAACGCCATCTTGGTGAATTCACCACTGTGTTCACGCATCGATCGTATTTGTACACGCGATACTTCGCAAAATGTGGCTATCTGAAAACAAATTAATATTTTACTATTTTAAACATAGCTGCGCAACAGCAACGGTTCCACGTAATTAGATTAAAACCAGCCGACCAGTTGCAAAGGATAAAGTAATCTTTACCTAGGTTTCGATAGATTTAAATCTATCTTCTTCAGAAGGCGGCCTGAGGAAATGAACATCGTAATTTATATGAAAGGTATACACATAAGTCAAGATTAGAGTTTAACATATATTATGAGAATCTTGTGTTACAAAATATGAGAAGGATTCATTGTACTTACAGTATTACATTAACATGGAGTGATATGTCATTGCCATTTTTACAAACATCTCCATAGCTCCATTAGTCCAAATAAAATATAGCCCTGAGAATAGGGTTTGTCAGATAAATAAAATTAAGTACATGGAAGTTGGAGAACGCATAAGCAACTGAGTGTTACCACGCAGGCCGACATACAGAGGGCAGCAGGGCAGGCGTGTGTGGGCGTTGCTCTGCTGACTGAGGGAAAGAGGTCTGCGGAGCGGTTACCCTGTCACTGTCTAGTCGCCGTATGTCGTCAGTCCTCTGGAGGAAAGCTCTTTACTATGGTACAGGAAAGCTATGAAGCTCCAGTGAAAAACTAGTCTGTGTCATACTTCGGCAGCTCTAACTATTAAATAAAATGCTGAATACGTAGGCAAATCTAGTTACAGCAAGTACTGTTCTACTTACAGTTTATCAATATATGCCCTCGACCTTCATGCCTTCTTTCTTTTGTCGTGTAAATTTTGCTAACTCCAAACAAACAAGTAAACTGCCAAGTCACATACGTAATTTTAGTCTCCTTATTTATCAATTTCAAATGGCAATTTTTCTTTGTATTTTCCTATTATGAAAATTAGTACTAAATATTTTTATACATATCGCCTGCGCAAATTAATTATTTCCTCTTTCTACTTTCTTACATCATTAAAATATGCAAATGATCATTAGCGACTAGATAAACGTAAGACATGCCAATTGTATCCGTGGACAGTTACTCTCTAATGCGGCTAAAAGAGAATTAGTATCATCTTTGTAATCTCTATTTTCGTAGGTGTCTTTAAACAAATTTTAAATTTTTTTTCTATGGGACCCGAGATTAATTATGAAAAGTCTGTTTACTTGAAATGAGAATGAGAGAGGTGATTTTTAATTTTTTATTCATCAAATCTTCATTTGAGGTTTATTATCTCTATAGCAGTTTATCGTAGGCAGAGTACCAACAATGCTAATTACTCAAACCAACAAGGATAGTGAATAATAATGAAAAACGCAAAGAAACATCCTAGGCGCGTCCTGTTTGGCCACGGCGTAACAGGTGCCGCCACATCCTCACACACCACGGCGAGGCCCGGATTTCTGAGTGGGAGAGGTCCTGCTGGGACGGAACCCACGACCTCTTCCGTGGGTCCAGCAGTCAGGAGTCAGCAGCCGACACGGCGGTCAAACACTGCCGCAACATGTGCAGACGCCGCCCAGGAGGTCTTGAAACAGGTGTGGCAGTGTCTGTTCTCACAGTACGAGATGCAATAGCCAGTCATTACATGACGAATGGCGCAGTTTTTTTATAAGTTGTTGCAAAACTTTATCAACAAAGATTTTTCTCGAATGAAACTTTTCAAGACAGGACTGAGCAAAAGGATTCGACGTCAACAGTTTCGTGTGGTGATCAACAGCGTTAATCTTACTGTAGTTAGTTTGAAGTGGCAGAGATTAAACTTGATATTCGACCCTAACGTAACTGCAGCTTGCATGTATTACGTTATGGTATACCGATATTGTTGCGTTGTAAGTAATCGCGCAGGTAACTTGAGTGTTTGGTGGATTTTTATTTTTCTTCCCTTGGACCTAAGTTTCAATAGAAAGTCAGCAAATGTGGCACCAAACCGAATACGGCGACTACTCGGAGTATTCTGCCTCAGCCAATCACAGCACAGATAACGCCCTCTTGTTACAAAGTTTTATAAGTAACCAGTGCCAAACTGACGCTTACTGCTGCCACAAAATAAACGTTCCGGCCATTTTAGTTGGCACAGCACAAGGGAGCAGACAGAAAAATTTAACCTCTGCTAATTAATTACTGTGTTTACTTGTGACCTATCAGATTCTCTGTAAGACTGAAATCAAAACAACTATGGAAAATAGAAGCGGCGACCATTTCGAGTTAAAAGGACGTGTAATGCTGGAAGTGCGGCTAAAGTGTTTAAGGGGCTCCGGAAAGGCTCAAAATCATGAAAAGTTCAATTTTTACTTTTTTGCGTTTTCTGAATCTGCAGACTATTACCTTTTAATAGATATATAATTTATTCAATTCCGAAGACTACAACTATTTTTAAATTTTTTTTGAAATGTTTTCTACATGGGTGTGACCCACTGTGGCGCTGTTAAACTGCTGTCAAATGGTGTTATTATTAACGTCCGTGTTCATCAGGTACATTTTAGTGATGGGAGATAAAGTATGTGTTGTGGCTAACCTGTGATGGTTCAATATATATCGCTGGTGTGATTGTCGATTGTTTCATGTTTATTTACTCTGTCGTTATCTCGAAAATATTCGTAATTAATTCTGTTTCTTGAGTCTCTGTTTTGTTGAAGTATAATAATGAGTGAAAGTAAAGTTATTAGAATTCCTCTGAAGGCTTTTAAGAAAAGGAGAAATGTTGGAAAGCCAAAGATATGTGTTATTACTGTAAATAATAACATTCTAACATGGTACGAGCGATGCTTGCTTTAGACAAGGAACTCCTTCGGGCTGCAGACAGGGCTGTAAAGAGTCTAGAAATACAAGCAAGAGTAAACAGGAGGAGGAACAAGAGGAAGCTGGAGGAGGAGTTTGCAGAGGATGAAGATAATCCATCCTATGGACCTGGAATGCACTAAAAAGCTAATCCAATCTTTGTCGCTCGATTCGCAAAACTTTTATTTTCTCATACTAATTACATGTTTTCTAAGGATCTTCCTAACATATTTGTTTCAAACTTTCAGTAAATGTTACACAGTACCTTCTGCATAATTTAACACAGCCTTTTTTCCAAAAAACTATATTTTTGAATATATAAATAAAAAATTGCAAAAAAAATGTTGTGAATTTTCATTACAATTGAAAAAAAAATCATCTTTAATAACTGAACTAAAATTTTGTAAAATCCCTGTGTTAACTTGTAGCCCATATTCCAATAAATAATCTGTAAAAAGTTCAACTTCCTACCTCAAATACTTTGTGAGGAAAGATGTAATTTATAAGCGTTATTTTAACATTGCAAGTATAGGGCGTTCCGGAGCCCCTTAAGGATACGTTCTGAACCTATGATTCGTTGGAGGCTTGCGATCGTATGCGGTTTACACACATGGCTCTGTGTAGATAATTTCTGTATTGACCAAAAAGAGAGGTGGATTGTGCAAAGCATCGTTTGCGTTAAAGTGCAAAGCAGGGCCTCAGGCGCTTTCGATCCGTCGTGTTGTTACTGAAGAATGCAGAGCGGACGTAGAGGCAAGCGGAGGACGGAATTATGTATTCGGATTTCAGCGTTCTGTCCCAGGAAGCGTTGCGTGTGTTTGCTTCTTGGAAAAAAAAGAAATAACTACACGAAGCGACGTCAGGGCTTGCAGCGTTCGTTGCGTGCCGTAGGGGTGGGGGGAGGGTTCGAGTCACGTGATGTCAGAGCCGCTGCGCCACCACAGTGGCTGGCGAGGCGGCGGTTACCTGCTTCCCTGCAGCAGGGCACCGGCGCAGTTCTGACGGAGCAGCCAGACGGGAAACAGCGTGCCAAGCAGTCCCGCACCCCGGCGAGGATACCAGAGAGAGGTAAGGCGGGCAGCTGGCCTCTGCTGGATTACTTGTAGGCTGCGGATCCTGTTCGGCACGCTTTACTGCGGTTTGCCGCGTAACTCGCGACAGAGCAACGTCAACGAACTACTCTTGTCTAATACATTGTCTTACTTCAAAAAATTAGGATCAATACGATCAAAGGGATGGCGAATAGTCTGATAAATTAGCGTGTCGAGTTTTTAATAATTTATTAATCGTTATTTATCGCCTTGTTACAGTCGTTTAACCACTGATAACTTGAGCGAGATTAACGTGGAACGAACGGAAGATAGCGCCAAATTCAGTCGGGTAGTGTTTCGATGTGCCAGTGTCGATTCCAAGAGAGTTCTCGTACCCCGAAAGCCACGCGTTCCTAATTACGTCACTGCAACGAAATGACGCAAGTATGGGAAAACCATCAAAGTCAGCACGTGGGAGTGAGTGAGTTTTAGTGCGACGCGGCGTCTTCCGCCGCTGATTCCAGCAGCCGTGGCTGTCTGTGATACTGGACCGCAAGCCGAGGGCAATTGCAGTTTGCCCATCTAGCGGCTTGCATGGCTGACAGAAATTTACTTTTCAAAATTTCGCCTACTTTGGCCGACTTTAAACTTCTAAAATGTCGTCGTAATGTACTCATTCAGCGGTGTAATCTGACTTGAAGGGCTTCACACAGTAAGAAAAGTATCACAGTTGGAAACTCGGCTTGTCACGAGGTAACGTAACGCACTGCGCTGAAATACGCTGACGTCATTCGCCCAGTATTTCACAACAAGAGCAGTCAGCGGCTCGCAACAAACTCCAGACAACATTTCAAATACTTGAGAAAATTTTCGCTGATGTCTCCCCGCCACACACACACACACACACACACACACACACACCCACACACACGTGAACTAGCACATTTTCAAGCAGTCAGCTTAGGCATCAGACATAACGTTGTAATGTATTAGTACAAACTGTATTCGCAACATAGTTTGCAGACGGTATCCCCACACGTCATAGAAAGTATTTGCAAAATTATATGATCGTACGACACACACGCGCCAGGAGATATTACGTCTCAAACATTCAGCCGCGAGAAAAACTTGTTTTTGTTTAAAAATGAGTGCAAACTGGTTTCAGCCTGTGTTTCAGAATGAGAGCACTTGGCGACTTAGAACACACGTTAAGAATAATTCCAAGCCGTTCCTTAACTTCTCGCTTACATGCTCAACGTCGGATATTACACACGTTAACTCATCTGCGAAGTAACCAGTCGTCGGAAGCTGTTTTGTGCGTGGGCGTTCCGAATCCAGTAGTCCACTCGCGAATCAGAACTCGTGGAGCCATGCCGACATACTTCTGGCGATGAAATGCAGCTCTCGCATTCATTTCAGTATTTTACAATTTTATGGAATTACCGTTGTGATGCACGAGCGCTTTCCCCAATATCCTGGTTAGACTGAGGCGAAGATTTGGTTAGTAGTTGGCGAATTCTTGAGAAGTTATCGAAATGATTGTCGTTCGATAATAAAGAGAGTACGAAAGGTTTTCTTTCATGTTCTGTGACGTCACGTCCCGTCTTTTGAGATTTGCTGGTGAAAGGGAAGCGATCACATACCACACTTTTTTTTTTTGCACTATACAACACTTCAGCGCTTTGTTTGGCTGTTCTCGTGTTAATATTCGTGTGATAACAGAGCCTGCCTGGAGTGTCGACAAAGATAGGCATCAGAGATCTTTGAGACGCGTCGTGTTCTGTGCGACTTGTTGTGCAGAAAAGTTGTCGGAATCGTGCTTGCAGTTGTATCTTATGTGACGAAAGAATGAACGCTAGTGTATACGGCACCGTCATTTATCAACTTCTTTATTTGACGTTCAAATGACACGATTAAAGTGCAGTGTAAATTTTTATGTGCAGCCTATAACGACGGTAGAATTTACATTCAATTTGTGCCATTTCCAGTGCAATAATTGGGAGAATCGAGGTAGATTTGTTATTAGTTTCCGACAGAAGACTGAATTACATTTGTGGAGGCATTTGCTAATTATATTTGACTGAAACCTATAGTAAATACTTCGTTTAGCCATGTACTGTTACAGAAGCCTTACACGTAATTGATGATAAGTCACTGACATCACACTTAGACACTTTAGCATGACAAAGTACTGAAAATGTGTATCAGTTACACTGCACATCGTCATAAAACGTAAATTTGAGTTAAAAAGTATAAAATTTTCAATTTTAACTTTGCAAACAGGTAGATCAACACAGCGACTGCCCAGTTCGCTCCCCTCATACAGTCGCAACACAGGACGCTCGATGTCACGGAAAACCGACTGTCCTCACACGTGAGGGACAGGATGATTTGATAAGTTGCACGAATTTTGCTAATAATAGGCAACCCGAAATGTTTTTCACTTCTGTGACACTGAACTGCGTGCAGTGGTTTCAGTTTCCATATCTACATCTACATCCATACTCCGCAAGCCACCTGACGGTGTGTGGCGGAGGGTACCTTGAGTACCTCTATCGGTTCTCCCTTCTATTCCAGTCTCGTACTGTTCGTGGAAAGAAGGATTGTCGGTATACCTCTGTGTGGGCTCTAATCTCTCTGATTTTATCCTCATGGTCTCTTCGCGAGATATACGTAGGAGGGAGCAATATACTGCTTGACTCTTTGGTGAAGGTATGTTCTCGAAGATTTGACAAAAGCCCGTACCCAGCAACTGAACGTCTCTCCTGCAGAGTCTTCCACTGGAGTTTATCCATCATCTCCGTAACGCTTTCGCGATTACTAAATGATCCTGTAACGAAGCGCGCTGCTCTCCGTTGGATTTTCTCTATATCTTCTATCAACCCTATCTGGTACGGATCCCACACTGCTGAGCAGTATTCAAGCAGTGGGCGAACAAGCGTACTGTAACCTACTTCCTTTGTTTTCGGATTGCATTTCCTAAGGATTCTTCCAATGAATCTCAGTCTGGCATCTGCTTTATCGACAATCAACATTATATGATCATTCCATTTTAAATCACTCCTAATGCGTACTCCCAGATAATTTATGGAATTAACTGCTTCCAGTTGCTGACCTGCTATTTTGTAGCTAAATGATAAAGGATCTATCTTTCTGTGTATTCGCAGCACATTACACTTGTCTACATTGAGATTCAATTGCCATTCCCTGCACCATGCGTCAATTCGCTGCAGATCCTCCTGCATTTCAGCACAATTTTCCATTGTTACAACCTCTCGGTATACCACAGCATCATCTGCAAAAAGCCTCAGTGAACTTCCGATGTCATCCACCAGGTCATTTATGTATATTGTGAATAGCAACGGTCCTATGACAATGCCCTGCGGCACACGTGAAATCACTCTTACTTCGGACGACTTCTCTCCATTGAGAATAACATGCTGCGTCCTGTTACCTAGGAACTCTTCAATCTTATCACACAATTGGTCTGATAGTCCATATGCTCTTACTTTGTTCAATAAACGACTGTGGGGAACTGTATCGAACGCCTTGCGGAAGTCAAGAAACACGGCATCTACCTGTGAACCCGTGTCTATGGCCCTCTGAGTCTCGTGGACGAATAGCGTGAGCTGGGTTTCACATGACCATCTTTTTCAAAACCCATGCTGATTCCTACAGAGTAGATTTCTAGTCTCCAGAAAAGTCATTATACTCGAACACAATACGTGTTCCGAAATTCTACAACTGATCGACGTTAGAGATATAGGTCTATAGTTCTGCACATCTGTTCGACGTCCCTTCTTGAAAACGGGGATGACCTGTGCCTTTTTCCAATCCTTTGGAACTCTACGCTCTTCTAGAGACCTACGGTACACCGCTGCAAGAAGGGGGGCAAGTTCATTCGCGTACTCTGTGTTAAATTGAACTGGTATCCATACTCGCATGTCGCTACATATGCAATACAATTGATGCACCGTATTAAAGCCCTGTCCAAAACGTCTCGTGTGTAGCCAGATTAGTTGTGCAGAATTGTCGGATGAACAGTAGCTGCAGCCAAAAGTTTCATAAAGGTATTTAATCGCGAATGTGTGGAATCCGCGCTTTGAGACACATCTCGATTGCCCATAATAATGGAGTAAGATCACTAGTGTGCCTTAGAAAAGTGTAAGTTGTATCTGGATGATTTTAATTCTTTCGGTGTTCTGTTCATTAGCAAAACATTTGACAGTGTGGTGGCTCACATGGTACATGGGCTGGCAGTAGAGGTGACTCACGTGGAGGCGGTGGCGGGGTACCGCCATGGACGCGTGGCTGAGGCCACCCTGCGTGGAAGGTGACACTACTGTGCCACGGGGTGGCCACAGTGTGAGGTCCAGTGTGGACTGCACCTCATGTATGGCAGCGAAACACGGTGTACCAGTGCGCCTATGCGAAACCGATTTACACCGGAAAGAAATTGTTTCCAATGTTGGCGACCAAGTACTGCTATGGATGAATGAAAGACGTATAGAAATTTTTCCATGTGTAACGGATTGGGAACGGAACGTGGGCAGGAAGAGTCAAACAAGTGAGAAAGGCAGAATGTTGAGCTTGTTATTAACCGCCACTTGCTCAATTTGTTCAGAATGACCACCAGAGACTCTTTCCAAAGTTGTTTCACAGAGGAAGATTGCATTGTAGTTCCTTCTCTAGATTGTCGCACAGATGACAAAATGGTAGATATCGAAATAGACGACAGAGGGATAGAGAAACAATTAAAATCGCTCAAAAGAGGAAAGGCCTCTGGACCTGATGGGATACCAGTTCAATTTTACACAGAGTACGCGAAGGAACTCGCCCCCCTTCTTGCAGCGGTGTACCGTAGGTCTCTAGAAGAGCGTAGCGTTCCAAAGGATTGGAAAAGGGCACAGGTCATCCCCGTTTTGAAGAAGGGACGTCGAACAGATGTGCAGAACTATAGACCTATATCTCTAACGTCGATCAGTTGTAGAATTTCGGAACACGTATTGTGTTCGAGTATAATGACTTTTCTGGAGACGAGAAATCTACTCTGTAGGAATCAGCATGGGTTTCGAAAAAGACGGTCATGTGAAACCCAGCTCGCGCTATTCGTCCACGAGACTCAGAGGGCCATATACACGGGTTCACAGGTAGATGCCGTGTTTCTTGACTTCCGCAAGGCGTTCGATACAGTCCCCCACAGTCGTTTATTGAACAAAGTAAGAGCATATGGACTATCAGACCAATTGTGTGATTGGATTGAGGAGTTCCTAGATAACAGGACGCAGCATGTTATTCTCAATGGAGAGAAGTCGTCCGAAGTAACAGTGATTTCACGTGTGCCGCAGGGCATTGTCATAGGACCGTTGCTATTCACAATAAACATAAATGACCTGGTGGATGACATCGGAAGTTCACTGAGGCTTTTTGCAGATGATGCTGTGGTGTATCGAGAGGTTGTAACAATGGAAAATTGTGCTGAAATGCAGGAGGATCTGCAGCGAATTGACGCATGGTGCAAGGAATGGCAACTGAATCTCAATGTAGACAAGTGTAATGTGCTGCGAATACACAGAAAGATAGATCCTTTATCATTTAGCTACAAAATAGCAGGTCAGCAACTGGAAGCAGTTAATTCCATAAATTATCTGGGAGTACGCATTAGGAGTGATTTAAAATGGAATGATCATATAATGTTGATTGTCGGTAAAGCAGATGCCAGACTGAGATTCATTGGAAGAATCCTAAGGAAATGCAATCCGAAAACAAAGGAAGTAGGTTACAGTACGCTTGTTCGCCCACTGCTTGAATACTGCTCAGCAGTGTGGGATCCGTACCAGATAGGGTTGATACAAGACATAGAGAAGATCCAACGGAGAGCAGCGCGCTTCGTTACAGGATCATTTAGTAATCGCGAAAGCGTTACGGAGATGATAGATAAAGTCCAGTGGAAGACTCTGCAGGAGAGACGCTCAGTAGTTCGGTACGGGCTTTTGTCAAATTTTCGAGAACATACCTTCACCGAAGAGTCAAGCAGTATATTGCTCCCTCCTACGTATATCTCGCGAAGAGACCATGAGGATAAAATCAGAGAGATTAGAGCCCACACAGAGGCATACCGACAATCCTTCTTTCCACGAACAATACGAGACTGGAATAGAAGGGAGAACCGATAGAGGAACTCAAGGTACCCTCCGCCACACACCGTCAGGTGGCTTGCGGAGTATGGATGTAGATGTAGGTGTAGATGTAGAGATGTTGCACAGTGACATATTCGCACCTGGTACCCAAAATTGGAACTAACTTTATTTCGGTGCAAACGGGTTTCGCATTAACGCGTTAGCATATCTGCCAAGTTCCGTTGCCATACAACAACTACAGACCACAGTGCACCTCCGCGAGTAGCTGCATTTTACTTACGACCTCCCAGTACTGCCATGTCTTCGTTGAAGCAGAAAGCGATTCGTGAAAATTTCACTGACACCTTTGCGGTCCATTTTGTCATATACCATTTAGTAGCTACTCGGTTAAGAATCTGCAGCTGTCTGAGACTTCCGTCGTATGTTTCATTTTTCTTAAAGTATGACATTCATTGGGTTCTGCAAATACCTGTATTTCGAGTACAGGCGTCTGTCCACACTGGAGCAGGTCGAAGGTACCCATACCGGGCTTCGACGTTGCCCCGTGGCGTAATGATGTGCTGTGTGACGTCATATATGTGCACACGGATACAGGAGAAGACAGTGACGTTAACATGGCTGCTATATTATTTTTTGTTACGTAGAAGATCTGGTTGTCACGACCAGATCTTTAGCTTACGGCAAATAATGGAGAAGTGTTATGAGTGGAACAGGGAGTTGTATCTATGCTTTATAGATCTAGAAAAGGCCGGGTTCCTAGGAGGAAGTTATTGTCTGTTCTATAAGATTATGGAATAGGAGGCAAACTTTTGCAAGCAATTAAAAGTCTTTACATGGATAGTCAGGCAGCAGTTAGAGTTGACGGTAAATTGAGTTCATGGTTCAGAGTAGTTTCAGGGGTAAGACAAGGCTGCAACCTGTCTCCACTGTTGTTCATATTATTTATGGATCATATGTTGAAAACAATAGACTGGCTGGGTGAGATTAAGATATGTGAACACAAAATAAGCAGTCTTGCATATGCGGATGACTTAGTTGTGATGGCAGATTCGATTGAAAGTTTGCAAAGTAATATTTCAGAGCTAGATCAGAAATGTAAGGACTATGGTATGAAGATTAGCATCTCCAAAACGAAAGTAATGTCAGTGGGAAAGAAATATAAACGGATTGAGTGCCAAATAGGAGGATCAAAGTTAGAACAGGTGGACGGTTTCAAGTACTTAGGATGCATATTCTCACAGGATGGCAACATAGTGAAAGAACTGGAAGCGAGGTGTAGCAAAGCTAATGCAGTGAGCGCTCAGCTACGATCTACTCTCTTCTGCAAGAAGGAAGTCAGTACCAAGACTAAGTTATCTGTGCACCGTTCAATCTTTCGACCAACTTTGTTGTATGGGAGCGAAAGCTGGATGGATTCAGGTTACCTTATCAACAAGGTTGAGGTTACGGATATGAAAGTAGCTAGGATGATTGCAGGTACTAGTAGATGGGAACAGTGGCAGGAGGGTGTCCACAATGAGGAAATCAAAGAAAAACTGGGAATGAACTCTATAGATGTAGCAGTCAGGGCGAACAGGCTTAGATGGTGGGGTCATGTTACACGCATGGGAGAAGCAAGGTTACCCAAGAGACTCATGGATTCAGCAGTAGAGGGTAGGAGGAGTCGGGGCAGACCGAGGAGAAGGTACCTGGATTCGGTTAAGAATGATTTTGAAGTAATAGGTTTAACATCAGAAGAGGCACCAATGTTAGCACTGAATAGGGGACCATGGAGGAACTGTATAAGGGGGGCTATGCTCCAGACTGGACGCTGAGAGGCGTAATCAGTCTTAAATGATGATGATGATGATGACGTAGGTTGTAATGCAAAAGTGATCTGTTGCATATCCCGAGGTCTAGGCTAGGTTGACGGGTTACAGTATGGTTGTCAGTTAACGGAGTCAAAGAAATTGAACGTTGTAGTAACAGTAATTCTTGCTGTGGCACGTATTTTATGCATGTTAGATTTCGAAGAGTGTTTTATGTCCGTTTTGATGGCGTCATGGATTGAAATATAGTTGTTATCGGCATGTTCAGTATTGGGCACCGTTCGTCCCTAGTGCAGAGGTACGTTTACACCTGTGTAACTTCCCGCGTGCACGGAGAGCCATCGGTGCAGCCAGCCTCGCACGCCCGTGACCACCATCACCTAAAGAGAAGGCCGGGGCGCGCTCTTATGACGTCACGCAAAGCGGGCCAGGGTTGGCTTGGCGCTGCGCTGACAGAATCGGGACGCACGGCCTGCAAATCTTTGTCAACGGTTTTACAGAACCTATTCCGTAAAAAATAATTAATTTCTGAAATACTTTTAGCTTTATATGGCAGCTTCATGATGAAGTGCCAATCATTTCGATAATGGTCATAACTATTGTGGTATTTCACAGATGAATATCAAATTTGAGAACGTTGCCATCAAAAATAGGGGTCGCTATGAATTTGTGTTTGATGCATATTACACATTCTATTGCTGAGTATGAAATACAGATGAGGTTTTGAAATTTTCGTAAAACTTTGGATCAATATCTGCTTCCAATCTCGAAAAAAATTGAGCATCTGCAGCAACTTCACTTCCGATCGCAACGCGCGGGAATGAAATATTCATAACGCCTGTCATATCTCGTAAACCGCTGGAGATCTTGGCAAATGATACCACGCAAAGAGGAGAGTACTTTGCCGAATGGTTAAAATGAGTAACTTTATCAATCGCGATATAGCAGAAACTATAGTTTAGAATTCTTTTTTACCGGTAATGTAATTGCATAAGACTTATCAATAGCCAGTGAAAAGGTACGAGTGCGGGATGTAAATAATATTGCGATATACATGATAAAACAAGGTACATTTGTGAAAAATGCACTGTGATAAAGTACATTCTTTCTGGACCAGACAACTATTATTTACACTCACTTGAAAAATTCTGCACTAATACAGTGTATAATATTAAATTCCTCTGCCTTTAGTATCCTAAATAAATATTGTGTAGCTGTTTATAGAGCTCCCTCAGGAAAGCTGAGTACATTCCCCAAGCAAACAATCACTTTTAACTCCTCACAAAAACAATTATGCATTGTTATTGTAATGTAAATTTTCTTTCCTGTAAAAATATGGCAGATTTTGAGCATAAGTCAACAGTGAAAATCTACAAACCTTCAGCAGACATTTGCAGCAGTTGGAATGAGACAATGTGTCAAGCTAAACACGTCAATAATAATTTGTTCCATCGTTTGATACATCGACAAATAAAACAGATATGCTTCATACAGAGAGATCGCTTTTTAAACATGAAAACAGCAGTTTCAACATTCGTTAGCACTCATGCTAACTAATGCGAGAGTGAAAAACAACACCCACTCACAAATAGAGAAAAAACGTATCGGTAATGCGTAACAAAATACGAACTGCAGAGAAATTTAAACACGAATAAAAAGTAACACGAGCCACAAATTTATATTTCGTTTTCAAAATCAAAATAAAGCCACTTAATAACGAATACTAGGCCTATTTACTGCGAACTTTTGCTCACAATTTTAGTCAAATGTGTCCAAAATGCAAGATATTCCACCAGAAAAAAATAATTGTACTAGGTATTTAGTTTGTACATACCTTCGTGTGCTCAGTGGGTTGGAAATTGGCCCGATGAATCGCTGAAAGACATTTCCAACGCAGATTTGCATCTTTCGGAAAGGAAAACAACATTACTTTCGGTCGAGTTCCGTAACTCCGACGACACCTTGGCACACAACACTTGTAAACCATGTTCACAGTAGCTTCACTACACGTAAACACTGTAATCGCTAGCTTTAAGCACGAATATAGCACTCGATCCAACAAACGTGTAGATAAACAAACGCTTCGAAACACAACATGGTGGCCCGGTTGGAGTGACGTCACGACCTGCTATGAATTTCGCGCCGCGGCCTTGTACGTGAGCACGGGCCACAGCGGGAGTCCCCACACACGTCCCACACGAATACAGACCGGGCTGCTCCGTCCACGTTTTTCTTTCGTTGGCTCTGTTTTACTGCGTCTCGCGGTTAAGTTCGCGTTTTTTGTGTCCTTTCAAAGTTTCGTTAACCCGCTGGCCGAGTGGGCTAAAAAGGAATAAACGGATCTGAAGAGTATTATCGTGCGTACTTATGACGCGATTTTTCGGTAACATCCGGTATGGCTTCTGAATGATATAATAAATAATCAAGTTGATCTTTTTTACTGCTAATGTCACAACGAAACGTGTTTTCCAATGCAGTGGCAACGCACATCGATTACTAATCGCCTTCTGAATAATATTGACGTTGATTCGACACACACTATAGAGGATGTAATAGTGCACTGAAGCCCACTATTTCTCGCTACATTCTAGACAAATATCATGAGAAACTAGGCTGTAGTAGAATTATAAACATTATAACTTAAGTACAGCAGTCATCCACGAGAATGATACGCACAGTTTATTTACACAAAACCATTACCGGTTTCCGATTTTCAAAAATCCGTTGTCACATGGCTTTCAAAAGCTCATCAGTACTTGCGTTAACCGCCATTTAAAAGAATATTCGTTTCTGCACAAAATATCAAATCTTCATGATCGGTTTTTCTCTGGAGATGTGAAATTATCGAGTAAATTTTCTCATGCCAATTGCTACATCGCAGCTTTGTGTTCGGACACCGCACTACTAAATGAAAGGCAACAGTGAACTCAACTAGAGATTCAGTAAGCTTTCAATGAAAAATAAATAAACGAGAAACAGAATCATTCGTGAGCGGTAACGAAAATTACGTACATTATGTGTACAAGTCAGCGACATGGTCGACGTCTATTTGCCCTTTAAAGAACTGTATATCAGTTATTGTGGCACTTCGTATGTCGTAATCGGAATTTCAGATAAGGGATACTATAAGTAAACTGTCTGTAAGACGTGAATTACAAGCTAGTGAATAGCAACACTGAGAGCAAGTTAATGAATAGCAACACCATACGTGTTAGAAAACACTATGATATTTAAACTACTGAGCATTATTTTGCAGGAAGAATAAAGCCATGGGTGTATTTATTTTTCGTACTTGATTCTGCACAGAATGAAGTTCTAAATTTATTTATACAATTCGAACGCACGCTACCTATTAACGATACATGGGTCTTTGTCTTTTGAGTACGTCAGTCAGGTGCGAAATTTCGTCGGGTTGCACGTACTGGAAAGGAGTAACATAGGTCCGATACAAGCAGGCCTATACTCACCATTTACGTACGTAATCGTTGACTGCTTACAGCAAGATTGCAGATGGTAATGTAGGCAATGTAGATACTAGCCTTGAAGTCACTACATTGTTTTGACACTGTGTGATCAGTTATTACAGAAGTGCTAGTACATTCTGTGAACGAAATATTAAGCGCTCCAGTGATTAACTGGAGAAGCACAGGAGTACTTTGATTGTTAACATTGTCAGGAGTATCCTTGGAGGCAGGCTGTTTGTGCGGATATTATCTATATTATTTGAAGAATTTGTAAATACAGTACTGTCAACCTGTTTGACTAATAATTAAAAGAGCTTTTGGCCTTACATAAAATCGGCAAGCTGAATACTTAGGCAAATCTAGTGATAGCAAATACTGCACAACCTACACTTTAATCAGAATATGCCCTCGACTTCACGCCCTCAGCCGTTGTGGCCGAGCGGTTCTAGGCGCTTCAGTCGGGAACCACGCGGCTGCCTCGGGCAAGGATGTATGTGATGTCCTTAGGTTAGTTAGATTTAGGTAGTTCTAAAGTCTAGGGGACTCATGGCCTCAGATGTTAAGCCCCATAGTGCTTAGAGCCTTTTGAACCATTTTCTTTAGTCGAGTAAATTTTTCCAACTCCTAGCATTAAAGTTAACTACCAAGTCAGAGATATACTTTTAGTCTCCTAATTTATCAGCTTCAAACAGCTAGTTCTGTATTTTTTCCTAGTATGTAAATTGTTGTTGTTGTTGTGGTCTTCAGTCCTGAGACTGGTTTGATGCAGCTCTAAATGTTACTCTATCCTGTGCAAGCTTCTTCATCTCCCAGTACCTACTGCAACCTACATCCTTCTGAATCTGCTTAGTGTATTCATCTCTTGGTCTCCCCCTACGATTTTTACCCTCCACGCTGCCCTCCAATACTAAATTGGTGATCCCTTGATGCCTCAGAACATGTCCTACCAACCAATCCCGTCTTCTGGTCGAGTTGTGCCACAAACTTCTCTTCTCCCCAATCCTATTCAATACTTCCTCATTAGTTATGTGATCTACCCATCTAATCTTCAGCATTCTTCTGTAGCACCACATTTCGAAAGCTTCTATTCTCTTCTTGTCCAAACTATTTACCGTCCATGTTTCACTTCCATACATAAATGACTCCCTGACCCTTAAATCTATACTCGATGTTAACAAATTTCTCTTCTTCAGAAACGCTTTCCTTGCCATTGCCAGTCTACATTTTATATCCTCTCTGCTTCGACCATCATCAGTTATTTTGCCCCCCAAATAGCAAAACTCCTTTACTACTTTAAGTGTCTCATTTCCTAATCCAATACCCTCAACATCACCCGACTTAATTCGACTACATTCCATTATCCTCGTTTTGCTTTTGTTGATGTTCATCTTATATCCTGCTTTCAAGACACCATCCATTCCGTTCAACTGCTCTTCCAAGTCCTTTGCTGTCTCTGACAGAATTACAATGTCATCGGCGAACCTCAAAGTTTTCATTTCTTCTCCATGGATTTTAATACCTACTCCGAATTTTTATTTTGTTTCCTTTACTGCTTGCTCTAGATAAAGATTGAATAACATCGGGGAGAGGCTACAACCCTGTCTTACTCCCTTCCCAACCGCTGCTTCCCTTTCATGCCCCTCTACTCTTATAACTGCCATCTGGTTTCTGTACAAATTGTAAATAGCCTTTCGCTCCCTGTATTTTACCCCTGTCACCTTTACAATTTGAAAGAGAGTATTCCAGTCAGCATTGTCGAAAGCTTTCTCTAAGTCTACAAATGCTAGAAACGTAGGTTTGCCTTTCCTTAATCTTTCTTCTAAGATAAGTCGTAAGGTCAGTATTGCCTCACGTGTTGCAGTATTTCTACGGAATCCAAAGTGATCTTCCCCGAGGTCGGCTTCTACTGGTTTTTCCATTCGTCTGTAAAGAATTCGTGTTAGTATTTTGCAGCTGTGGCTTATTAAACTGATTGTTCGGTAATTTTCACATCTGTCAACACCTGCTTTCTTTGGGATTGGAATTATTATATTCTTCTTGAAGGCTGAGGGTATTTCGCCTGCTTCATACATCTTGCTCACCAGATGGTAGAGTTTTGTCAGGGCTGGCTCTCCCAGGGCCGTCGGTAGTTCCAATGGAATGTTATGTAAATTAGTATTGAATATTTCTTTATACCTATCGCCTGTAGAAATTATTTCCTGTTTTTATTTGTTCACATCAAAAAATATGCAAATGATCATTAGCATGTAGATAGACGTAAAACATGCAAATTGTATCTGTGGTCGGTGACTCTGTGATGCGGCTGAAAGAGAATTACTCTCATCTTTGTAATCTCTTTCGTGTACGGGTCTTCCGAAATATTTTTCTTTGAGACCCAAAATTAATTAGGAGAAATTCTTATTTGAAACGATAATGAGGGAGCCGATTTTTCATTTCTTTGTTAATGAAGTCTTTGATGTTTATTATCTTTACAGCAGTTTATCGTCGGCTGTGAACGAGTGGCGGCAAAGCTAAAACAATGATAGTGAATAATAATTAAAAATCCAGGCGCGTTCTGTGTGGCCGTGGCGTGACAGATACCTCCACATTCTCACACACCGCGGCGAGGCGCTGATTTCTGAACAGGAGAGGAACTGCTGGGAGAGAACCCACGACCCCTTGCGTCGGTCCAGTACAGTCAGGATAGAGGAGCCGACACGGCGGTCAAATACTGTCCCAACATGTGTAGACACCACCCAGGAGGTCTTGAAAAAAGTGTAATAACAGGTGTAGCAGTATCCATTCTCACAGTATGAGATGCAATACCCAGTCTTCACATGAGAAATGGTGCAGTTTTTATAACTTCATGCAAAATTTGATTAACGTGGCTTTTCTCGAACGAAATATTTGCGACAGGACTAAACAAAGCTACTACGGTGTCAAGTCTATTCATAGTTTTGTGTGGTGATCCACGGTGCTGACCTTACTGTAGATAGTTTCTTACTGTAGTTAGTTTTTTTACTGTAGTTCGGTTTGCTTCTTACTGTAGTTCGGTTGGCTTCTTACTACAGTTGGTTTGAAGCAGCAGAAATTAAACTAAGTATTTGACCTTAAAGCAAGTGCAGTTTGCGGGGATGAATTTGTCACATAGCGATATTTTGCGCTGTTATATTGTGAGAATTAGTACCCGTAAATACGAGCTTTCGAGGGATTTGTTTTCCCTTGCACTTTTCAGTACAAAGCCACTAAGTGTGGCACCAGTGGTCCGGTAGTGTAAAACTGAATACGGGTGTGGTCAGCCTCTTCTGCATCAACGAATCACAGCACAGATGACAGCCGCTTACTGGGAACTGTTAAAACTGACTGGCGCAGAAACGACGTTCACCGTAGGCACTCACTGCTGCCACAAAGTAACAACTCCGGCCGTCGTGCTCGGCGCGACACAAGGGAACAGGCGGTAAAATGTTAAGTTCCTGGATGGATACAATTCAGCCAACAGTAAACTGAATCGGTGAAATGTTCTGAATGGCCAGCTGATACGAATTAATTATGTTGTGTACTCACAACCTATCAGCTTCTCTGTAGTACTGAAATCGAAATAAAACTATGGAAAATTCAAGCGGCGACCATTTCGAGTTAAAGGTACTTGTAGTGCTATATGCGAAAATAGTCTTTAGGGATACGTTCTGAACGTAAGATTTGCTTAAGACTAGGGTGACCATATTTTCTTTGGGCAAAAGTGCGACTTTCATACATTTTCTTGGCCAAAAAGTGGGACAATTTTTATTTCTCGTTAAATATCACTTTTAATGCTACCATTTCTTCTTCCTCTGCAAATATAGCCTTCACTGATATTTGTGTGTGTGTGTACAAAACCAAACAAAGAATTGAAAGACTGGAAAGAAGTACATTTCAAGTTTTCAGAAATTTACTTATTAAGAAAGGTAACATTTATAACACACAATGTAGAAAGACATACAGTGACATTCACTTCAAAAAAGTTCTTAGTGAACACAAGGAATTTATGCTTTTGTGGATTCCACACTGCAATCATATTTCTTCGAAGATGAAATTTCATTCAGCAACTCAGGTTTGCCTAATAGGTATGAATAGAAGTCAGTGCAACTGTATTTACTCAAGTTTAAACAGGTCAGTAAAATACACTTAACGCTAATCACCGTAAATCTATTCCTCTCATCTGTCCACTGTGTTGATAGTAAGCTGAAAACTCTTCCAACATTTGCATTGTGGGCAGCGAGTGAAAAGAAGTACTGCGCTATATTAAGCGATTCTCTGAACTGTTCATTACACTGGCAAAATCTGAAAAACCTACACCATTTTTCATGTGCCATCAACTGATTCCATTGTTCACTGTCTGTTTCCAATTGTTGTTTTACAAATGACCGTATATGAACTATTTCATCAAATAAGAGGTTGTCATTTACTAGAATGCCCTTTTCGTTTAGCAACATTAAAGTATTTTCAACTACTGACCATTCTGGTGGTTCTGTGAGCATCATCCATGAGAGTACAGAAAACTCAGCTATTCCCTGTAACCATGAGGATAAATAGTCTGCTGAAGCATCATAAAACGTTGATACTGCTATGTCAAATTTCTTAACAGACTGGTCATCACAATAATCCAGCTGTTTTTTTACACTTTGTGGTACAAAATGCTCATGTTTCCTTGAATTTAGACAAAGCATTATGTAAGACTGCTAATACCTCACATATGGAATTATTCTGTTTCTAAATGCTCAGAATGGATTGTTGGAAAACACTCATTTGTGAATTTACAAAGAGTAAATAACATTCATTTATAGGATCACTGAAAAAACTCTTTAAGATTGCAGGGCACTTTGAGTTAGACTGTGACAAAAAGTAAGATTTCAAAGCTTCATACATTTTCAAGATCCTTTCTATGGCTGGCAACAATGAAAGCCACCTTGTTTTGCAAAAGGAAAGTAAATTTTTGTAAGCGTCACCAACAAATTCACAGAATTCAGTGAGTTCTGCAACAGGAATAGAAAAAATATGAAAATAGTTGTACAACTCCATGACAATGCAGTCAAATGTCAACAGGTAAAACATCACAAGCACTTTGAAGTGTGTTATGAACAACATGTGCTGGACAACCTATGCCAACAATGTTAGAGTTTTTTTAATTTTTCTTTCAGATGTGTCAAAACATTATTACCCTCTTTCTTCATTAACCCCCCAAAATTACAGTTAGTATTGTCTGCACCAAATGCAACACACTTTGAGATGATAGTGAATGACTGTATAACATGGGAAAGATAATTGGAAATTGTTTCGGACTTTTCGTTCTGCACTTCATCAAGATCAAGCAATTTCGTCTGCAGTCCACCCTCACTTACAGAAAAATACTGAACTATCAGGGGAAAAATTTTCTGATGCCCATGGTTGCTAGCATCAGCAGATATTGAAAAGTGTTTTGCCCTGTTTACAGCAGCTATTACCAGTTTCTGGGTATGCGGAGCTATAACATTGTTGATAATTGCTTCACACTTTGTTCTTCCACACGAAACATTTTCTGCAATCTTAGAATCAGGAAAAATAGTTTTGTTTAGTTGAACACTGCAGTCATTAGAACGATAGCTTTGGTGGTGTTTAACAACATGGAATGAGAGGGTTCCTTCTGCTGCAGCTACGTTTTTCTGTTCCTGCGCATTTGAAGTTACAAAATGTCTCGTCATTTTTTGCGACGAACCTGCCGATCTAAGATTCTTCCTGTGTTTCTCTGGTTCCATGTGATGCTTGAGATCTGCAGCACCACCACGAGGCACTCATACAGCGCAGTTACACACGTTACATTTTGCTGAACACTTATTGTCTGTAGCAGTGAAGCAAGGAAATTTCCTCTGAAGCTCTTCCGAAAACTTTGATTTTCGTTTCGGCATCGCCACGACGTGGTAGCACTTCACGAAACTGGTACTGAGTTGTGGCGATTCGTGAATGAGTCGTTCATTTGAACGACTCTAAATAAAGAATCGTAAGAATCGAATCGTGGTAAGGACGAATCGTCGTTCAAAAGAATCGTAAGAACGATTGCGTGTTTCCGAGTCGTGACGATTCCAAGTTCCAACGATTCATCGATTCCTAGTACGCTATGCTTCGAATCATGCCGAGTCGTGCCGAATGATAACGACCACCACATGGCGGTGAAGTGGAGGATGCGTGTGAACAAAGGAATTTTGAACCACCTTTTGCAAAAATCGACTCCTCTTTCCTGGCATACTGAAATAAAACAATAGATGCAATCAAATCAAACGAGACCTTTCATTACACGTATAAATCGCGAATCACACTTGTAACGTCATATGCATGTTTACTCATAAATAAACTATTTCTGGCAATCTTATAATGACACAATTCGTTTCTAACCCCATTGACAATTTCAGACATGTCCTGCCATCTGTGAGTAAGATGTAGAACTTTTTGCATTCCGTAAGAATCGTGCCATCGCAGACTATAATGAATCGTGAGAGAATCGTGAACGAATCCTAGGAATCGGTTCGCAGTGTGTGATTGAATCGTAGGAATCGAATCGGAAAAAAGAATCGTGTTGCCCAACTCTAATTCTCAGTGCTGACAACAATGGCAAGCAAAAGCAAAGAAAATAAGAGTACGCAACAACTATAGTGCTTAAGCTGTACATTATCACGGGTTACCAACATACGGAATGTCAGTTTCAATCGATAGTTTATAAAATCGACACTCAGAAAATATTTTAACCACTTTGCAAATGTCTGAAAGTAATCCTTGAAAATCGGGACAAATTGCTTGTTTAAGAAAAAAGTCGGGACAAATTTTTGAGCCTCAAAAAACGGGACAATACTTGAGACTGGACGATCGTATCCGATTTGCACATACGACATTGTGTAGGTAATTTCCGTATTCGTCAAAAGTGGAGGTCTATTGTGCCAAGCCTCGTTAGCGCTGCACCGCAAAGCAGGGATTCGTGTCAAAACGTTGGACTAGGGTCTTCCCTGTCGCTGGTGAAAGAGACTGAGCGGACTTAGCGAGGCAACTGGAGGACGGAACGGCTTATTCGGGATGTGACAGGAGGCGTTGACTGTGCTAGTGTGCTCGCTTCTTGGAGGATTAAAAAAGAAAAAGCCGGCCGAAGCCCGAGGGTCGTGGCTTGCAGCGTTCGTTGCTGGTGGCTGGGTGAGGGGAAGGAAGGGGGGGGGGGGGGGGCATCAGGGATCACGTGAGATCAGAGCCGCTGCCCCGCCACTCCTGGAACAGTCGCTCGTGAAGCGGCGCTCAGTTGCTTTCCTCCAGCCGGGAGCGTGTGTGCGTTTGTGTGTGTGTGTGTGTGTGTGTGTGTGTGTGTGTGTGTGTGTCGTCTGCAGAAGCGTAGTTTCTTAAGTGATAAAAAAATGTTATGCTGTGTGTCACAGTCCCGCTTTGCTATTTGACAGTGACAGTTATCTTCCACTTATTTTTCTTAGTTGTTATCCTTGGAATTTACGTAATACACGCAATGTAAGAGAATAGAAGCTTTCGAAATGTGGTGCTACAGAAGAATGCTGAAGATTAGATGGGTAGATCACATAACTAATGAGGAAGTATTGAATAGGATTGGTGAGAAGAGAAGTTTGTGGCACAACTTGACCAGAAGAAGGGATCGGTTGGTAGGACATGTTCTGAGGCATCAAGGGATCACCAATTTAGTATTGGAGGGCAGCGTGGAGGGTAAAAATCGTAGAGGGAGACCAAGAGATGAATACACTAAGCAGATTCAGAAGGATGTAGGTTGCAGTAGGTACTGGGAGATGAAGAAGCTTGCACAGGATAGAGTAGCATGGAGAGCTGCATCAAACCAGTCTCAGGACTGAAGACCATAACAACAACATGCAATCTAATTCGTAGCATTTCGGTCGAAGAATGTAGACGCTGTCTGGTTTGCGACCCGAGGCCGTAAAATGCGTAATGTGTGGCTGACCTGTCTAAATCCTTTCTAAAGCTGAAGACAGCGTCGTGTTGTACTTCCAGTCTCGTCTGAACGTGCTCGTGACTGCAGACACCGAACACCGCACTTCCAGTGACGTACTTACTTACGTGTATGACACGTATCACGTCCTGCTCTCTCAAGTGTGGAACCTTGGCATACAAAAAAATGTTGCAACTATTGCCGGTAGTAATATCTTGAATTCAGTGTAATGAGCGGCGGAATACAGACTGCTATTGTAACTGAATAGCCTCCCAAAACAAGGTTCTAACAGACAAAAGTAATTTTTTTCCAGGAAAAAGAAAAACATTATATTGCATAAATGTTTATACTTCTAAAGCCAAAATTGTAATGAAACAATTGTACTGACTTCGTCATTTGACTGACAAGCACTTGTAAAGGCCACACATAAATTAAAAAAGAAATGCTGCTGCTGCTGTGGTCTTCAGTCCTGAGACTGGTTTGATGCAGCTCTCCATGCTACTCTATCCCGTGCAAGCTTCTTCATCTTCCAGTACCTACTGCAACCTACATCCTTCTGAATCTGCTTAGTGTATTCATCTCTTGGTCTCCCTCTACGATTTTTACCCTCCACGCTGCCTTCCAATATTAAATTGGTGATCCCTTGATGCCTCAGAACATGTCCTACCAACCGATCCCTTCTTCGGGTCAAGTTGTGCCACAACCTTCTCTTCTCCCCAATCCTATTCAATACTTCCTCATTAGTTATGTGATCTACCCATCTAATCTTCAGCATTCTTCTGTAGCACCACATTTCGAAAGCTTCTATTCTCTTCTTGTCCAAACTATTTATCGTCCACGTTTCACTTCCATACATGGCTACACTCCATACAAATACTTTCAGAAATGACTTCCTGACACTTAAATCTATACTCGATGTTAACAAAGTTCTCTTCTTCAGAAACGCTTTCATTGCCATTGCCAGTCTACACTTTATATCCTCTCTACTTCGACCATCATCAGTTATTTTGCTCCCCAAATAGCAAAACTCCTTTACTACTTTAAGTGTCTCATTTCCTAATTCCCTCAGCATCACCCGACTTAATTCGACTACATTCCTTTATCCTCGTTTTGCTTTTGTTGATGTTCATCTTATATCCTCCTTTCAAGACACTGTCCATTCCATTCAACTGCTCTTCCAAGTCCTTTGGTTTCTCTGACAGAATTACAATGTCATCGGCGAACCTCAAAGTTTTTATTTCTTCTCCTTGGATTTTAATACCTACTCCGAATTTTTCTTTTGTTTCCTCTACTGCTTGTTCAATATACAGATTGAATAACATCGGGGAGAGGCTGCAACCCTGTCTTACTCCCTTCCCAACCACTGCTTCCCTTTCATGTCCCTCGACTCTTATAACTGCCGTCTGGTTTCTGTACAAATTGTAAATAGCCTTTCGCTCCCTGTATTTTACCCCTGCCACCTTTAGAATTTGAAAGAGAGTATTCCAGTCAACATTGTCGAAAGCTTTCTCTAAGTCTACAAATGCTAGAAACGTAGGTTTGCCTTTCCTTAATCTTTCTTCTAAGATAAGTCGTAGTGTCAGTATTGCCTCACGTGTTCCAGTATTTCTACGGAATCCAAAGTGATCTTCCCCGAGGTCGGCTTCTACTGGTTTTTCCATTCGTCTGTAAAGAATTCGTGTTAGTATTTTGCAGCTGTGGCTTATTAAACTGATTGTTCGGTAATTTTCACATCTGTCAACACCTGCTTTCTTTGGGATTGGAATTATTATATTCTTCTAGAAGTCTGAGGGTATTTCGCCTGCTTCATACATCTTGCTCACCAGATGGTAGAGTTTTGTCAGGACTGGCTCTCCCAAGGCCATCAGTAGTTCTACTGGAATGTTGGCTACTCCGGGGGCCTTGTTTCGACTCAGGTCTTTCAGTGCTCTGTCAAACTCTTCACGCAGTATCGTATCTCCCACTTCATCTTCATGTACATCCTCTTCCATTTCCATAATATTGTCCTCAAGTACATCGCCCTTGTATAGACCCTCTATATACTCCTTCCACCTTTCTGCTTTCCCTTCTTTGCTTAGAACTGGGTTTCCATCTGAGCTCTTGATGTTCATACAAGTGGTTCTCTTATCTCCAAGGGTCTCCTTAATTTTCCTGTAGGCAGTATCTATCTTAACCCTAGTGCGATAAGCCTCTACATCCTTACAATTGTCCTCTAGCCATCCCTGCTTAGCCATTTTGCACTTCCTGTCGATCTCATTTTTGAGACGTTTGTATTCCTTTTTGCCTGTTTCATTTACTGCATTTTTATATTTTCTCCTTTCATCAATTAAATTCAATATTTCTTCTGTTACCCAAGAAAAAGAAATAACGGAAAAAATAACATCTTTACAAAGAACAAGGTTTTAAACTTACGCGTAAGGACAAGGTTGTAAACAACAACAATATATAAAAGATTGTATTTAACCACAGTATTCAACAAAATCTTCATATGAAATATTGTGAATACTAAATTACTATTGATCTACCAATATTTTATGTGTAGCGCAGAGCAAATTGTCATGGAAGTTATTTCTTATAGTATGCATTATCCTTAGTTCATTTACAAAGAAATCTGTACACAAAAATGTTACTCAACCTTCACTTCTTCATCAAACTGTTTCAGTTCCACTGGAATATAGTTATACATATCCATTACGTTAACTTTCCTGTTTATATTGGCAACCGCTGAGACTAGAGAAAAGGAATTTCAGTTAGTGGCACACTATGGGGCTTACACAGTATGTATTGCGAACCCCTCGTGATTTCTTTAAGGTGGAATATGCATGCAACGGTTGTAATACATTGTGGCTGATTCTCATGCGAACTCTTCCTGGATCATCTGCAGATATCAGCATACAATGTGGTGAAGTTATTTTGAGTACCTTCTCAGCGAATGTTGCAGGTCACTCAAATCTCAAAAGCCCTCAGGCTGCACATCACGTACGAGGAAAGGTTTCATCGCCTTGCTGAAGTGATAACCTCTACCCAGTGTTCGGGGACATGCACAGTATGTTTGTTTTGACGCCCTATCAGGAAATGTAGAAAACTCTCACCCAATACCAAGAACTTTTGATTGACTCTCGTAAAATATCCCAGAGTTATTAAGCATTGCCAAAGTGACAACATATGCCTGTTATTGTTTCGCCCCATGCATCTGTCAGACAAAATGACTAAAGTCTTTTCCTCTCCCCGAGCAAGGAGCTGATAGTTTGAGCTGATGTTCTTCAATACACGCGAAGAAATTTCGGCTGATCCGCGCCTGGCCACACTTTCACACCAAAAGCACATTGTTCCGTCACTAGTTCCAGCATTGTGTGTGGCTTCATTACAACAGGAATAGTGCCGTTGATAGAATACGGAGGAGTGGGACAATACAGGACAGAAAAATACTTGCTGTATATCAACGTGAAGTACAATGTAGATAGGATTGTTTTCGTCTTCCTTCATTGCTTTATAAGACCCTTCAGCGTTGGAATGATGTAATCTTCCTTGAATTTCAATAGCTTGTCTTTCATCTGTCTCTGCTGACATAATACCCAAATAAAACCTGTCACAGTATGAGCAAGAATGTGCTCTAGGCAGACGAAATCGCAGATTGAAACACGAGTGTTCGAAAGTTAAAATGGCTGTGAGCGCCATGGGACTTAACATCTGAGGTCATCAGTCCTCTACTGAAACCTAACTAACCTAACGACATCACACACATCCATGCCCGAGGCAGGATTCGAACCTGCGACCCTACCAGTCGCGCGGTTCCGGACTGAAGCGCCTAGAACCGCTCGGCCACCACGGCCGGCGAAACACGAGTGCAAAATCGCTTTATTTGTGCATACATTGCACTTATATTCAGAATGTTGTTTTCTAAAAATATCAATGTCTTTTTTAAATTTACAGCAGCGGACAAGCAACTCTTTCCGGATTTGTGGCGACTATAACGACTTACCTGTTTTGACAATGATCGAATATGATTTCGGATAGCTTCTCATGATCAAGTAAAGTGTAATGTAGATTTTTATGCTTGCCCTTCTTGGCACAGAACGACTCTCAAGTTTATATCTTCTCTTGCAGTTTCTATATTCTACGAAGTGTTGTGTTATAAACATGAGACAGCGTCCTTTGACAAACCGGGTGTCACCTGACGGTACTGTTAACAAACAAGGAGAATTGCAGGGTCTACGACAAAGATGTTCAACCTCTCTTCTTTTAATGTGTTCAACACAGTTTCGTACTAACAATGGCGACTGTTGATTGTAATTCAAAGTACAGAAGCCTTTAACCAGTGTGTGTTTTATATCCAATGTAATTTGTTTACATTGCTAGGTGCGCAAATAAACGATAATCACGTTTTGAAACAGTGTTTAAATAAATACCTACTGTACTTACATTAACTCAGGCTAACACGTTATTTATCCAGTCGAAGACAACGATTAAAGAATAATACCTAAAGGTGTAAGTCATGTGTTCTGTTCGGTTACTCTATTACGCATTGCTACATAACCTTTTCATTGCAATATGACGTGGACTACTTGGTGATAATTCACAATAAAGGCTAGAGAGAAATTAGCTTCGCTAGTCACAAACTAGGCTAGTTATTTAAGGTTATGGTATCATAAAATTACAATGAAAAAATGGGTTGCAACCTTGTACTATGTACCTGATCTGGTGGAGATTTTGCCACTATTACCTTCCCCCTCTTTGATACGTATAGTTTTGCAGCATCCCTGAGTTCCTTACGTTTCACGTCACGCCGGTCACTCACAGGTTGTTTACGCTTTTCGGCCCTGCTCGTGTGTTTCTGACAGTGATCTCTGGTTTTTGAGCACTGACTGTAAGAGGTATACTTGATGTGACCGCCATCTTTCTTACAGATACAACCTTGCTCTGCGCAACGCAAACTTGTCAGTCTGTCGCCTACAACACATTGTGTAGAGCAGTTCCAGCATCGCTACCTTGTGCCAAGTACTGTTAACCTTCCTCTGGGTAAAAGCCAGCTTTTGTAAAAATGAGGGCTACAAGCTTGTTCCGGGCGACTACTCAACTGTCAGTATGTGCTCAGTTTAATCTCAAAACAAACGAGTTTTCTCATTGTTCTAGTGATCTCAAAAGGCAGCAACATGCAGCTTACGATTTTCTTCAGGTCTTGTAGGTATAATTGATTCAGTTTGCAATTAAGTGGCGGAATAGATGAATGAAAATTACGGGTTCCCTCATAAATACTTTCTTACGAAGCAGATGTTATTTTATGGCAAGAAGTGAAACTAAGACAGAAAGTGTTCCCAAAGAATTTGGTAGTATACTTCGGAATACATCTTGTCTGAATACAATTCCCTCGTATTTCTGGTGCATCCGTGCCCTGGAATACAACCGATGTAATACAGTAAACTCCCGTTTATACCAAATGATCCGGACGGCGACCTGTTCGGATAACGAAAATTTCGGAAAACCCGAAGTTCCCCTATTTTCACGTTTGAAACACCCCGAATTGCGTCAATACCGAAAAATATGATCGTAAAACGTGTGTAGGGTATGTAGAATGTAATTGATATGTGTGTGAATAAGCCTGTATGTTTTTGACTGAACAAATTGTGTTGACATGGTGAAAAGCCGCCAAAGTATGACTGAAAACTGTTTTTTAATGCTCAATAACAAAGCTTGTTTATTTTGCGTTCTTACAGGAAAATCCAGCCTTGTTTGGCAGCAGGAAAAAAACAGGAGTTTTAATTTTATAACCTACTATTTTGAATAAAAAATAATCTACTTTACAAAATTATGAAACAAATCTAGAGATTACTGAGAGAAACGAAAAATTTGTCTAGAGGATCTTATGGACGTTGAAGTTCTACGATGCTCGATTAGAATTTATTTTTAGCTAAAAAAGTCTAATGGTTTTTTGTTTTTCTCCTTGAGAAACCTTTGTTGCAGGAATGTATCTCCAACTCTGGAAACAAACGATTTCGGGATAAGTCGCGGTTTCGATCACTTCGTAAGCGACTGTGTGAGGAATCTTTATCTCTGCTTCGTCATCAGAGACATATTCTTCTGACGCTTTCTGATTGGTCACAATTTGGGCGATTTCTTCCTTAGTCAAATTAAAAAAAAGTCGTTTTCCATCCACTCTTCAACGTCTTCGAAGTTCTCGTCTTCACAGCCCTATAGCCTCTCCAGTAAATTCACAAAAATTACGTCATTTTCATTTGTTTCTGGCACGTCAGCCTGAGTTTTGGTGTTGCCACCTCCTGCCCACCATTGACGAGTAGCCTTATGATCTAAGAGTGTTTTCCAAAACCTAACGAGAGAAATTGGAGCAATTAGATCCAAGCTTCAGCAATCCAACGATTTAACCATCGATTTTTCATGGAGCTTGCACAAAACATTCTTCAACATCAATCGCACCGATTAAGTATTCCAACAGCTTGCGTCTGTAATGTTGTTTCGTCGCCTCATAAACACCTCGGTCCATCGGTTGACATAGAGACGTGACGTTTGATGGGAGAAACACAACTCTGATATCCCCGTCTTGTAGGTCATCAAGGTGAGAAGAAGCGTCGCGCTTTTCGAGGAAGTCCATCTCCCTCCATGTATTTTTCTTCAGGTCGAACAAACCCTGCGTGGAACGGCTCTTTGAAGGTGGCACCGTTCGTCCATGCCTTTGATTGATTCGTGTAGCACAACGGCTAAAGCTTATCAGCTGGTTGCCGTCTAAATACTCTTGGTTTTTTGGATTTGCCTATTAATGTAAGGCTCAGTTTATGGTTGCCAGTGGCATTACTGCAGGCAACGGCAGTAACCCTTTCTTTGTTTTTTTTTTTAATCCGGATTCCGTTTTTCCGTGTTTAGTGGGAAGGATTTTTGTTGGCAGCATTTTGTAATTAACCGAGTTTAATGACAGTTGTAAAGTTGATCGCTAGTATAACCTCCTTTGTCGATGATTGTGTGCAATTTCTTCATAAAATCAGCAATAGCTGCTTTATCCCCGGATGGCAATTTCACGAATAGCATGCCGCTCCTCGAACCGATCCAGCCAGCCATCACTTCCGACGAATTGTTGCTCCCTTCCTTCAGTCAGCTCCTAAAAAGTCATCGCTTCTTGACGAAGTAGAGGACCTGAAACAGGCACACCTTTGGCTCTTACCTGCTCGTGCCACAAAAATAAGGCCTCTTCTGAGGATGTGCGCCTTTTCTCATTGTTTTCCGGGATTTCACTGCGCTGCCTGACGCTTGGATGTAAAAAATTTTTCTGTTTCAGGTCGATTTGTCTTCCAGTCAGTAACCGTACTCCTACCGACGTTCAAATCCGCAGCAATTTTCGCGGGTGGCTCACCAACATAAATTCTCTGCAAAGCGCGAAGCTTTTGTTCCAGCAATGAGATCACATTCTCTTCTCTTTTCGCGCCCGTAGTCATGTACAGCGTTTTTTTACCGACACTCGACTGATTATTTTGGTTTTTGGCCACTTTTATCCCCGGACATTTTAAAACGTGCAGTGCGAGCACGAAACGTTAAATCGGAAGCAACCGACGCACGGCTTGACACTGGAGACCCACTAGACGAAGGTTTTGACTTTTAAAACCTCGCTGTGGCAGCCATCGCATGAGAACGTTCGATACACCTATCCCGTCTCCTACCCACGCCCACGCGGCAACGCGTCAGTGCGTTGTTATGTTCACCGTTACATTGTTAAACGCTCGGCTTAGTCTGGTGTACCTACCAACAGGCGCAAAGTGTTTGGGAGTTCCAATAGACGGTAATGGCACGAAGCCACGCAATACCGACAAGAAACACGCTAAAACTTCAGCCAGCACACACACGGATTGGCGACGCTCGGGGTTTTGGCGCGCGCCACTGCACTGACTACCAGTAGACTGCCGAAAAGAACAGCAGCGCATGCGTGGCTCCAGGCGCAGACAAGTTGAAACCTGTCAAGTGTCAGTCTAGCTGCGCGATGAGTCAGACAGAGCCAATGTGAGCCGCGACATTCGGAAAAAAATTGTTCGGATAAAGCGGATTTCGGATAAACGGGAGTCTATGGTACTATAATAATTACCGACAGAGCAGGGATGCTGTCCGTTTCGGATGGTACCACAGAGGGCATTAGTAGCGACTAATACTGTTATCAACCAGATTTCTCTTAATGTTTTCCGTTCAGGCCTTTTCCGCTCGCGGATGGCGCGTGGGTAGAGAGACCGTCGGTAAGCTCTCGTTACTGGCTGCAATTTCTCGGTTTTTGTCGTCATGGTCATTTTCGCTGCAAGTCTGAAGCTTCGAGGAGACGCGTCGGCACTGCGAAAGAGCGGTTTGTGTGTGTTGGGGGGGGGGGGGGGGAAGAAGCGGGCGTCCGCGCAGTGCACACAACTGCATATCTCCAGCTCAGGGTCAGCTGGTGACGTCACGCGGCCACGCTAGTCGAAGCCGACTGTTCGTAGCGGTATTGGTTGGCGAGGAGTGGGGGGGAGGGGGGCGGGAGGGAGGGAGGGAAGGAAGTAAGCTGGCAGCAGCGAGGCTGAGGTGACGGCGCAGCGTAGAATGTCCTCAGTGCACAAAGTATCCTCCTCCACATACCGTAAAATGGTGTGAGGTGTGGAGATGTAGGTGGTACGTCATTTTTCCTACGTGCTCCATCAAACTATTAATTCTATAGTACTTCATCTTTAGATAGGATTGTTACATGGGGCATGGAAAAGAGCAATATAACGAATTGCAGTTATGGAGATGACAGCATACAGTTACATTCACAACGGGGCATTTCGGATACTCCATATCGTTTGAAAGCGTCGCTTCATATCGATGGAAAACACTGGGGCCACATAATTTTTCGCGTGCAAGAACGTTTGCTTCAGCTTTTGTAAATGATATAACAGTTTATATGTCGGCATAGTTTGAAAACACAAATTGTACGATTTTTCGTTCCGGTATAGGTATAGTAAAAGTGGTTTGTAGATTGGCGTTTAGTCTTCCCTTTCCTGTTGCACGCTTCTGTAAGTGCGTTTGAGAGAAACTGAGTTCACGGCACTCCCATAGAAGTCTCTGCTGCCTTCCGATTCCTGAGGAAAGGCCGTCTCAACGCTAGACACATATTGAGACGCATATAGCGCGTGTGGCATTCACATTCTCTGGAGTCAGCATTCACATGCGCAGAACAGATTTTGTGTTGTCAACATACATTGCCGGCCTAGTCACGAGTTCTCGGGACGTCGTGTGTTTGTCCGTATAGCGCCCTTACATTTCGAATGTCAGTACATCCTTAGTACAGAGGGATTCTTTTCGTACGTGTCTTGGATTATTTATATATGCTGCGCAGACATTTTAACAGTATCCATTTGATAACGGGAATAAACCAGCTACGTAACTTTTAAGGGCATTCTGCTTCTTTGCGATAGGTGTCACAGTTCAGATGCACTCGATTTTTGGTAGTTTTCAGTATGATACGCCACTCTATAGTATTACAGAGCCTGACGTACCTTTTTTGCAGTGATAGTCCTGCAAAACGACTTGACAGGGCGCTAGTACTTTTGTAAGTGTCCGAAAAACACCGAATTTACCACACATTAGCGATTATATCCCTGCTAATTCGTCCTTTCTGCTATTTCTGCGTATTTATTTCCTCGTTTTGCGACCGAAAGCACAAATTTTCTTACTTCTGACACTTTGAAGTGTTTATTTAACGCATTTTACGTACTTGCTCCCAGTTTATTAAATAAACAGTGGACTGAGTAAGAAGCAGGAAAAAAAGGCGATCGGAGAATAAATGTACTGTAAAGCAAATACAGTTGGTCATGTAACAGTCAACCCGTATAACAACATTAAAGGAAGTGGAAAGTGACACAAATGAAAGAGTTTGGGGACATGTTTAATAATATTTTACGCTTCTTAATCAAATGGTTGTTGTTGTTGTTGTGGTCTTCAGTCCTGAGACTGGTTTGATGCAGCTCTCCATGCTACTCTATCCTGTGCAAGATTCTTCATCTCCCAGTATCTACTGCAACCTACATCTTTCTGAATCTGCTTAGTGTATTCATCTCTTGGTCTCCCTCTACGATTTTTACCCTCCACACTGCCCTCCAATGCTAAATTTGTGATCCCTTGATGCCTCAAAACATGTCCTACCAACCGATCCCTTCTTCTAGTCAAGTTGTGCCACAAACTTCTCTTCTCCCCAATCCTATTCAATACCTCCTCATTAGTTATGTGATCTACCCACCTTATCTTCAGCATTCTTCTGTAGCACCACATTTCGAAAGCTTCTATTCTCTTCTTGTCCAAACTAGTTATCGTCCATGTTTCACTTCCATACATGGCTACACTCCATACAAATACTTTCAGAAACGACTTCCTGACACTTAAATCTATACTCGATGTTAACAAATTCCTCTTCTTGAGAAACGCTTTCCTTGCCATTGCCAGTCTACATTTTATATCCTCTCTACTTCGACCATCATCGGTTATTTTACTCCCTAAATAGCAAAACTCCTTTACTACTTTAAGTGTCTCATTTCCTAATCTAATTCCCTCAGCATCACCCGACTTAATTCGACTACATTCCATTATCCTCGTTTTGCTTTTGTTGATGTTCATCTTATATCCTCCTTTCAAGACACTGTCCATTCCGTTCAACTGCTCTTCCAAGTCCTTTGCTGTCTCTGACAGAATTACAATGTCATCGGCGAACCTCAAAGTTTTTACTTCTTCTCCATGAATTTTAATACCTACTCCGAATTTTTCTTTTGTTTCCTTCACTGCTTGCTCAATATACAGATTGAATAACATCGGGGAGAGGCTACAACCCTGTCTTACTCCTTTCCCAACCACTGCTTCCCTTTCATGCCCCTCGACTCTTATAACTGCCATCTGGTTTCTGTACAAACTGTAAATAGCCTTTCGCTCCCTGTATTTTACCCCTGCCACCTTCAGAATTTGAAAGAGAGTATTCCAGTTAACATTGTCAAAAGCTTTCTCTAAGTCTACAAATGCTAGAAACGTAGGTTTGCCTTTTCTTAATCTTTCTTCTAAGATAAGTCGTAAGGTCAGTATTGCCTCACGTGTTCCAACATTTCTACGGAATCCAAACTGATCTTCCCCGAGGTCGGCTTCTACCAGTTTTTCCAATCGTCTGTAAAGAATTCGCGTTAGTATTTTGCAGCTGTGACTTATTAAACTGATAGTTCGGTAATTTTCACATCTGTCAACACCTGCTTTCTTTGGGATTGGAATTATTATATTCTTCTTGAAGTCTGAGGGTATTTCGCCTGTCTCATACATCGTGCTCACCAGATGGTAGAGTTTTGTCATGACTGGCTCTCCCGAGGCCATCAGTAGTTCAAATGGAATGTTGTCTACTCCCGGGGCCTTGTTTCGACTCAGGTCTTTCAGTGCTCTGTCAAACTCTTCACGCAGTATCTTATCTCCCATTTCGTCTTCATCTACATCCTCTTCCATTTCCATAATATTGTCCTCAAGTACATCACCCTTGTATAAACCCTCTATATACTCCTTCCACCTTTCTGCCTTCCCTTCTTTGCTTAGAACTGGGTTGCCATCTGAGCTCTTGATATTCATACAAGTGGTTCTCTTCTCTCCAAAGGTCTCTTTAATTTTCCTGTAGGCAGTATCTATCTTACCCCTAGTGAGATAAGCCTCTACATCCTTACATTTGTCCTCTAGCCATCCCTGCTTAGCCATTTTGCACTTCCTGTCGATCTCATTTTTGAGACGTCTGTATTCCTTTTTGCCTGCTTCATTTACTGCATTTTTGTATTTTCTCCTTTCATCAATTAAATTCAATATTTCTTCTGTTACCCAAGGATTTCTATTAGCCCTCGTCTTTTTACCTACTTGATCCTCTGCTGCCTTCACTACTTCATCCCTCAGAGCTACCCATTCTTCTTCTACTGTATTTCTTTCCCCCATTCCTGTCAATTGTTCCCTTATGCTCTCCCTGAAACTCTCTACAACCTCTGGTTCTTTTAGTTTATCAAATGGTGAAGAAAATAAATTGAAGGCAAAATACACCAAAGAAGATGAATGTGTCCTTTGATTAGCTACACTACTGTGTTTTTTATTTGATTTGTGCAGAACATGTATTTAAGCTGAATGCAGAATTTGGTAGTAGGTGCTGTGAAAAATTAAAAATAGTTGGTATAGCATCTACCTTCAGCCACACACATCCAAATTTTTCTCTGTCTAAACATTCCTCTTCAAAGTGTTTTGGACATACTTCTGAATATTATATAGCCATAAAGTCGTAGAAAAATAGGTCTACAGAATGAAGCCTTAACTATAATGCGTCTCGAAATTTTTAAACATAGTACCCATGAAAAGTTACTACCCCTCCTTTCACATATTTTTCTTTGCCTCCGTAGCAGCAACAGTAATTCACCATACCTATTACACTATCAACAAACGGTGAAAACACAAGAAAAACGGCCGTGCGGTTCTAGGCGCTGCAGTCTGGAGCCGAGCGATCGCTAAGGACGCAGGTTCGAATCCTGCCTCGGGCATGGATGTGTGTGATGTCCCTAGGTTAGTTAGGTTTAATTAGTTCTAAGTTCTAGGCGACTGATGACCTCAGAAGTTAAGTCGCATAGTGCTCAGAGCCATTTGAACCACAACAAAAACTCTTGGTATTATAAACTTCAAACTCTGCGGAAAGCACACGCGCACAGCGAAGTCGCGAAAACACGTGACAATCCTGGTTTAATGTTGACAACATGCGCAGAACGCAATGCTCACTCCAGAGATATTTACTCTATGGTTCAAATGCTTCGACCATAGATACTAGTAGACTGGCCTTGCTGTGCAGAAGCTATAGGGCTGGTGTGGCTCCAACATAAACCACGTGACTGTTGGCAAAACGTGGCGGGATTTCAAACCAGCGGTCTGCCACCCTATGTTTGTATCGTATCTTACCCACATTTCTCAGTTGACTGCCAAACGCTTCCAACAAAAATCACATTTTTATTTGCGAAAAATTATGTTAGAACTACATTTGACCTGGATTTGTTCACAGTACCATTTATAAAATCTAATAAATACATCGAACGCTCCTCTGGTGGGCAGTGGGGCGAAATTACTATAAACTATCAATTAAAGTAAAATGTCGTTAGAATTCTTTTAAACAGTAAGAGTGGGCTCGTGTCAAAACTTTAAACATTGGATTCGCCGCGTTTTGTGCTCTAGTCACTTATAAAAGAAAATGGGTTATGGCAATTATTTCAACTATAGGTGCGAAAATTGGGAGCAGGTCCATTTTAGCGTATCAATTTTAGGTGCACTTCAAAGGTTCAGTTCCTATTATTTTTAGAAAAGTTTAAACTATCAGTTTAAAGAAATGCTATTTTAGATGAAAGGTGAGACTTTGAAGTTTCAGAAAATAATTTTGGAACCTACGTTTATTTAATAGTATTAGAAGGTAGAAAAAAAAATTCTCTTCATGTGTCGACTATAGGTGCTATTACCTTCTTATAATTTCACTTGTATGTACAAAAAGGCGCGTATGTGCAGATGGCATAAAGTTTTTCCGTTTCAGGGCCTGTATCCAAAGCTGCCTTCGATTTTCATCCTTAGGGAACCTACGAGTAGGAACAAGAAACAGCTATACTTACTTCTGTAACCGAATTATCACAGATACTTTCCAAAATGTAATATGAGTCTTACTTTACAGGCATCACTTTCAACACTTTAATTTACGTGATACTCTATTTCAAGTGTGAAAAACATATAAAAATCACGTCAGCAGATTTCAATAAACGCATCTGCAGTGTCATAGGAACACACGTGAAATGTAATGCCATTTCCCCGACAAAACACTGAGTACAGCCATAAGCGCAACACGAAACAACCATGTTTTGCCAACATTCACGTGACTTTAGCCCAGAGATGTTGGAGCCACGAAAATGACGTCAGGGCCAGTCTATTATATTTATGGTCGAAGTTCAAATGGGAACGCGCAAACTGCGACGCGACGCGACGCGACGCGACTGGGACGCGACACTCGCCTGCGCCTGCACCAGGTCGCGCGGCGTTGTGGTTGCGGCATAGTTTCTCGCGCCGTGAGAGCACTGGGGGGGGGGGGGGAGGCGGTTAGCGGGAAGGCGGTCCTGCCGTATGCTCACTCCGGCATGGCGCATATGGCCAGTGGAAGTATTGCCCATATAAAGTTTGTCTGTAAACTCAAGAGCGAGCAGCGCTTTTGGTGGGGGAAGGAAGTGGCCTTTCCCGGAAGAACGCTGCCACCGGCCTAGAAGGGGACCCAAAATCTGCTGCCCGTTATGTCTGGCAGTCGGCGTGCAGTGATACACGTCGTTTCTGTTCGTGGGACCTTAGTTGCCAACGTCAGTGAGTTCACTTGGTATACTTTCTGATGTACTTCGATATCCGGAAGTGTGGATAATCGTCTAGCATTGCGAAGAAAGTGTGCAGAATACGAGGAAGAGGAGGTATTTGCGGAGTAACGAGCGTTCGATCGTCTCTAATGTTATCACAGCGTGTATTAAAGAGGCGGCCCAAAAGGAACTGTTGGCTAACATTACCAGTTCCAATTAAAGGGCTGCAATCTATGCAAATGTCAGCCTCACCTAGTAGGACACATAAGTTAGTTTGGTTTACTGGAATCGCCACGAAGGAAAACTAATAATTTTGGGAGGAAAGCCATCGTTATAGACAGTTTCAAAATCACACAAAACCTTTGATGCTTATTGAACACTAAATCTGTACCTCGGTCACTATTCGCCTGATTTTAAGACATACTACTTAAAACACGTGCGCAATAGCTATTCTAAACCCTGCTGAAATTTCATTCGAAACATGTACACCGATTCTGGACTTCTGGGCAAAAATCTTGACATTCGAGGTGCGTTCACACATTCATTTTTATTTTTTGGTAAGAACTTCATTTGTTAATCTACAGCAATGTTATCCTCTTCAAAACATTTCCCAATAGATGCTATACAGTTATGCCAGTGCTTTTTCAAATTTCCAAAACACTTCAGGAGCTGTTTCTTCGGGACAGTTTATACGTCTCTTAACTGTGCATTTTTATTCTCATCTGTACTTGTAAAACCGCTGTCCTTTAAGGCCTGCTTTGAAACGTTTATACCACTTGTCTGCCCTTGGTTTACTCATAACAGTCTCACCAACAGCAATATTTACCATTTCCAAAAGTTTCGTACACTTTATTCCATTCTTATAACCAAATTTAATACAGATTCTCTAATTTATTTTTATACAAAACAAATAATGGTTGATGCTACCGAAACACATGTAATTTTTCTGACAGCTGACAACACAGTAAATACCCAGTATGCTTAACATTGTACACATACTTTTGAGGCATGTTTACAAAGACAGTGACAAAAAAGTAGTGCAAGTCGGACTAATATAACACACATAATTATAAATTTCTGCTTACTTTTTAAACACTCTTGGTGTTGCAAGAGTTGTTAAGTTTCAATGCAGCCCTTCAAAGAAAACTTCTACCTTTTAGTACAAACACAAAATAAGAACAAGCCTTAAATTCTACAGATTGATTGCATTATATGGGGTTAGTTTTACGAATAGCAATAGCGGAACATACATTCACATGAACAGCCATTCGGTTCTATGTTTGTAGTCTAATACTGACTTCCGTTCTTATGTTAATAATATTTACTATATAATGTTGTGTTTCGGAAGAAGCTATCGTTTTTTGTATTCCTTATGGTCTTAATGTATTTGTATAAAAATGAACGCAGCCGAGACGTAATTCTGTACACGGCGTCGCCACGGCCGGTACTACGTTGTGAAACAGCGTGTAGAAGCCGCCTGTGACGTAGCTCGGTTGGCAGAGTGGGGACTCGCTCGCTCGCTCTTCAGTTTACCGACAGACTACGAAAGTCTCTTTCCGGTAGTACATAATAGTTTTCAGTTACATATATCTGTGCAGTTCATTTGTTTTCTTTATCCTTTTTTCAAGAACAATGAAGAGTTCAGTAACTGATGTGCCATAAGCCACTGGGACTATATCTTCTGCCTCCACAATGTTTTCAGGGCGTGAGAAGGGACCGATGATTCATCGTGAGGGTACTGAATAAGTAAGTAAGGAATACTACAAAATCATGTGATCTAGAAGCAAGGCAAGAAACTAAAATAATGTTATCTACTTGCTGCCTTTTATGATTATGTATCCCTACGATCTGTTACAAAAAGTCGAAAGGCCTTAATTTCCACAAGTATGACCCCTTTGTGCTCCTGGCAAAAAGCGTCCAAAATACGAAGTACAGTTTCGTTACTTGCATATGGAGGTAATAAGACACATTATACTACATACATGTGGTCGTCACATTTCCAATCCATCAGCATTAATAAACTAATTATCCAACGGTCTACACAAATGAAGTAGTGACCGGTGTTATTCCGAATGTATGACTATCCCATAGGAGTATGGTGATTTTAGATATTTAATATGTTGAATATGCTGACAAAGGCAGATCTTCTTTCATTACAGTGCTTTTCGAATGACGTGAACCCTTCCTTTCACAAAGCACACTTGGCTAACTTCTGCATTCCTGTCGCGCACATTATTCTCTGCTGCTGACGATACATTGACCATTGCGTTGTGCTAAGTATTAATTTTATTCTGTTTTCAATGACCGCTATTTTATTCGTAGTTTACACATTGTCAGTTTGGCAAGCCGTAGGTGAGTAACCAGCATCTGGCATCTGCGTGTCATTCGGCCTGAAGGGTACGCCCGTCAATATATTAATACTATTCAGATGAAGAAAAGGAATTAAATCCTTTGGTAAGTCTCCATTCCGGTCCTCCAGTCTTAAAAATACGATGGGTTATGAGGATTCAACCAAAATTCCAGCAGAATTGGCCATTTGTTTTTGTGTGAATTGCTAACCTTTTCTCATTCAAAGAAGCATCACCATTTATGAGTAATGGCCACATTTCTCTTCTTGACAGGTTCAACTGTACTTCTTTTGGTATAACACAGTATAATTTGCACAAACTCATTTTTGCAGCAGCTATTGTGACAGAATTCTGAAACAGAGTACCTCATTAAACAGGTAATTGGCGACCAGAGAGCTCAATAGCTTACGAAAAACCTCTTTGTTCTGTTTGTGGTAATATAAGAGAAGAAATTTCATGTTTATTTTCATTCTTGGAAAGTATTGTTTCACTAGCTGTCGATAACTCATAAAAAATTAGTCACTGGAGCGAAAAAAATAAAATAGAAAGTACACCTTCTGATATATCGTCATAGATAAGAAAGTTCAGAGTCTTTACGAACTGGCAAAGTACCCTCCTCCTCGTGTGCCATCAATGGCAAAAATCTCGTTTCGATGTCTCGTGCAGTATGAGATATGAGGGATGTTGTGAATATTTCATTCTCGTGGGCGTGATATCAGGAGTGAACCCACTACATAGGATCCATTTTGTCGGAAGTCAGATATAGAACTCCTCCCCAAGTCGAAAGAAAAATTCAATATGTTGCCTAAATTTCATAGGCAGCAACATATGGTGTAATATGCACCAAACGCAAAAACATAGTGACCTCTATTTTTCATTACAAACTTTCCGAATTTTCCGTAGTGTCTTACAAAATTGTGTATATCACAATAACTACGATGATTAGCAGGATTATGAGCACTTCCGCACGAAGCTGACATATAACTCTACAAGTAAGGCGAAAATCAATTATTTCTACTGAATAGTTTCTGTAAAATCATTCGAGAAAGATTCAGAGTGTGCGTGCTTCAGTACTGTCAGCGAAGAGCGTCGCCAGTCGGCGCGTGCGCAGTACGGTGTATGCGTCTCGATTTGCGCCTAACCTTAACAGTCGGGCACAAAAACACACACACACACACACGCACACACACACACACACACACACACACAGAGTGGCCCTACAAGGGTTCCGTTTTCACCGACAGAGCTGCGGAATCCTGAAAATGAACTGAAGTGACGGCCTGGGGTTATAGGCCAGGAGATAACGTTAGGGGTCCCTCGGCCCTAAGGAGAAAGCCATCCTGTTTCACGCAACGTGGGCGGTGAAGGCGAGCTGAAGTGATGGGGGCCGCACAAACAGCCACAAATCGAGAGAAGGAAATTACCGATTCGGCCGGGAATCGAACCTGGGACGCTAACCACGGACTGCGGACACTGCTGCACAGACCGTGAATGCGAGTCGCTGTATGATACGCCCTGTCGCGTGATGTGTGTGGTTCACCTCGGCTCTTCTCTGCTAGACGTAGTAATGCTTTCGAAACTCTTCCGTCCATTACCGCTTTAACGATGTCGCACTTTGTGTGTGTGTAGTGTGTGTGTGTGTGTGTGTGTGTGTGCGTGTGTGTTTGGGGGAGGGGCGGATGTTGCAGAAAACGGTGTATCAACTAACGTTGATACTTAACAACAAAACACGTTATTCTGCTGCTATTACTGGTGCAGCGTCCCACTCAACATGCGTTATCTGGTTCGAAACCTTTCCTGCTAGTAACTAGTAATGAAATAAGAAATAAAACCTGTGTAGCCAACGTCGAATTTTCTTCGCCAGTTGAAGGTTACTAAAAGTGCTTCCATGTTCATAAAAAATTCTGTTCATGTCGTCTCTGACTGAAATAAATGCAGTCTGTAAGGCCGGTATTACACTATCAAATTTCTTTGTCAAAGAAGTGATCAAATATTCCGTCAAATATATTTGACAAAGATCTTTGACGTAGCGCTGGAAGGGGTATTACACTGTCATCAAATTTTTCGTCAAAGTTCAATATGGCTGGCAACAACTTGTTATTAATCTCAGCAGTTGCACGTACCACAATTGCATTGTGTGCACATGCGGAAAAGAAGTGGGGGAAAAAAAAGGAACCATACATACGAGGTTGACAGTCTTAAATTCCTGGGATTGCAACTTGATAATAAATTGAGTTGGGAGGAGCACACCACAGAACTGCAGAAACGCTTTAACACATCTGTATTTGCAATTCGAGTGTTGGCAGACATAGGCAACATAAAAATGAAAAAGCTTGCATACTTTGTCTACTTTCATTCCATAATGTCATATGGTATAATATTTTGGGGTAACTCTTTGAGTCAAACAAAAGTTTTCAGAGTCCAAGTGTGTAATACGTATTATTTGTGGAGTAAATTCACGGATGTCCTACAGAAACCTCTTCAAAGAACTGGGTATACTAACTACTGCCTCTCAGTATATTTACTCCTTAATGAAATTTGTTCTAAATAACATATCTCTTTTTCCAACAAACAACTCAGTTCATACATACAACACCACGAACAAAAATGATCTGCACAAGGACTCAAAGGCACTTACTTTAGTTCAAAAAGGGGTCCACTACTCAGGAACATTCATCTTCAATAATTTGCCAGCAAACATAAAAATTTTAGTTATAAATAAAGATCAGTTTAAAAAGAGCCTGAAAGACTTACTAGTGGCCAACTCCTTCTACTCCACTGACGAAATTTTTAATATAAACAAATGATGTATTTATTCATACTATCAGTATTGTTATTTCCGCTTGAAAAAAATTGACATGTTCCACATCCACGAGGATCTCCTCAGCACGGATCTATGGAACGAAAAACTAATCTAATCTGGGTGAAGCCGTGGGTTTTACGACGACACGATAAAAGCATTCAACAAAACTTGTTACGTGAGCTTACAGTGGATGGCGTCAAGTCGTACATCAGTTACTTAAGAATGGATGAGCATATATTTCTGTATGTGCTCAGTGAAGTGTATCCTCATATCACAAAGCACAATATTCACTTAAGAACTGCTACATCTGCAGAAGACAGGCTCACTGTAACACTCCGATTCCTTGCTACAGGAGAGGGTTGGGTTAGGTTAGGTTAGGTCAGGTCAGATCACCAATCTTCTTAATCTATTTTTGTATTCAGGGTGCCTCACGTTGTAAAGCGCCCCATCAGCTTCATTCATCTCTATTAATTTTGTAGTTGTCGGCACATACCAATTGTATTCACCGCCAATGTTTATAAAAACACTACAGACGACAGAACGCTGCAGCGATGCTAGCGCTCCATGTGGTAACATGTCACATTGCAGTGAACAGAAGACAAGCGATTTCTTTGATCAAATCTACAGCGAGATTTGATCAAATATTGGACGACATTTGACAAAGTTCCTATTACACCATCAAATATCTTTGACAAAGATTTTTGACAAAGAAATTTGATAGTGTAATACCCTCCGTCTGAGACCACTGGAACACCACAACACAGCACTGCAGCGACCTTTTGGAGATCATTAATCAGTCACTTCCTGAATGTTCTCTGCACAAATGCTTGAAAGATAGCTTATCTGCTCCAGATGTCACATATATTTCGTGGACGGTTCTTTAACCAGTCGTACAACTGTCGCATGTCACCAAAAATATACGCAGAATGACTAAATATACATCGCGGTGCAGCTTTTGCTAAAATTTAGCGAACTGTTCAAAAAAATTTCCCGACTGTGCGAGTTATAACGAACCTACTCTTCACGTTACATAGAATTTTTTAAATGACACGTACGCCTAATGTTCCTTCTTTGGGAAAGGCGTCGGTTCCGAAGAAGAATGAAAATCGGGGTATGTGTAGAGACAGTTGCCATTGCGCGACGACTTTTGCACGGTAATGATCGAACGAAAGGTAACAAAAAAGAGTTAGTGAAATTTGGAATAAATGAATATATATATAATTTATATATTAAAAAAAATGTATGTCCAAAAACATTAAACTCAGACACTACCAGACTGTCATTAGACCGCAGATACTATATGCATCAGAAACACTGGCAAATTTTACATACGCAGAACAGATAGAAAATCGTGAAAGAAGAATTGTGAGGACAATTCTTGGACACAGGAAAATAACAGATGATCAAGGCAAGCCTGTATACAGACTAAAAAGAAACAAAGAAGTGTATACGAAGTGCAGCGAAATTACAGACGAAATTAGAAAAAGAAGATGCTCCTTTTATGCTCACATCATTAGGATGAACCCGAATAGGCTTACAAAACAAATATTTTCGTACATCGCAAATCTAAAAAATAAAAATTTATGGTTTATCAACACAGAAAGAGATACAAAAGAAATGGACATAGATCAGGAAACAATATTTAACAGAAACCTTTGTAGAAAAAAACTGAATTCATTCACGGGTTTCGGTGTGAAAATTAAGAAGACTTGTGGAACTAAATGGTCTGAAGAGAGAAAAGCCGCCTTCAGCGCAAGAATGAAAGAAGTGTGGACTGAGAGAAAGAAGACTTCCCAGAAGCGCAAGAAATAACTGTTTTCACGGTCTTTAACGGCCAAATTTGTATTATATATATATATATATATATATATATATATATATATATATATATAATATATAATGTGTGTGTGTAATGTGCTGACTATCACCCAGCCCAAACTGCGACGGATACAAGGATACAAAATTGACATTTTGGAAAAGATGTGGATTGGATGTTATACTGTAGCAGTCGTTTAAGAAGGAATTGTCCGGAGTCTCAACCGTAAGGGGATGAAACGGGGATGACGGATTCTTTAAAAAGTCTCTATTAAGGCAGTTTTGAAGCTAGAACTGCGAAACCTGGAATTTGGTTTCTGTCAGAAAATAAAGAAATATATGTTTAAGTGTTTCTGAAAATTCAGTCCCTAAAGCAGTCCATTAGCGGATGAAAATTTTTGAGAAAATATTTTCTTACATTAAAGTTTCAAAGCTAAATTTATGAAAAATGGTATTTCACTTCTCGGTTAGATATAAAGAAATATTTGTTGTGGGATGAAAATTACTGTGTAAATATCTGCATAAGAACGCAAAAGGCGTGATTAAGAAAAACTCCGAACTCCAGGATCGCTGTTTGGTCAGATTTACATTCGCAAAAGTCCACGCTTACACCGCCTTAATTAGCGTGAAAAGCTTAGATGGTGTTCCAGTGTGTGAGCAACATAAAAATTCGATTAAATAAGAAAAGAAAAAAGTCTGCGCAGGCCGTACAGTCGGCGCAGTTGTTTCCGGACTGCAGTTACCAGCCAACCATCGGACTGCAGTCAGTTCTCTCCGACTGCGGATTCTAGCTCAGACGTCGAAACACGGTTAATGCCGTCAGAGATGAAGTCAGCCAGAAAACCAGCAGAACAGTTTGTACTGAACATATGGCATGTAAAAGCCGGCAGTTTGCAAAACAATTCGCCGAATGAACAACTTTGCGTTACTCACTGTAATAAGTGGTACCGACTTGAGAAATGCAAATGTTCAGAAATAATAGTTCTCTATTCGTGGGAAGGTCGTAATGTTTAATGTAACGAAGAAATCAGTAGTTTTACCGGATCGGACTTCCTTCACTCTTGTGCAGTAAGCTGTGCAGTATACTGTTGCGCCTGTTTTCAATAAGGTAGCACAAGAACTAAAATATCTTAGCAGTAATGCACGCGCTTTTAAATCGAAACTGATGAGATTCCTCGTGGCTCACTCTTCCTGCTCTGTCGAGGAGTTCCTCGAGATATTAAACTGGTTCCTGTGTTGTGTTATTGACTGTGTTTATATAAATCTGTTGTTGTTGTTGTGGTCTTCAGTCCTGAGACTGGTTTGATGCAGCTCTCCATGCTACTCTATCCTGTGCAAGCTTCTTCATCTCCCAGTACCTACTGCAACCTACATCCTTCTGAATCTGCTTAGTGTATTCATCTCTTGGTCTCCCCCTACGATTTTTACCCTCCACGCTGCCCTCCAATACTAAATTGGTGATTCCTTGATGTCTCAGAACATGTCCTACCAGCCGATCCCTTCTTCTGGTCAAGTTGTGCCACAAACTTCTCTTCTCCCCAATCCTATTCAATACTTCCTCATTAGTTATGTGATATACCCATCTAATCTTCAGCATTCTTCTGTACCACCACATTTCGAAAGCTTCTATTCTCTTCTTGTCCAAACTATTTACCGTCCACGTTTCACTTCCACACATGGCTACACTCCATACAAATACTTTCAGAAACGACTTCCTGACACTTAAATCTATACTCGATGTTAATAAATTTCTCTTCTTCAGAAACGCTTTCCTTGCCATTGCCAGTCTACATTTTATATCCTCTCTACTTCGACCATCATCAGTTATTTTGCTCCCCAAATAGCAAAACTCCTTTACTACTTTAAGTGTCTCATTTCCTAATCTAATACCCTCAACATCACCCGACTTAATTCGACTACATTCCATTATCCTCGTTTTGCTTTTGTTGATGTTCATCTTATATCCTCCCTTCAAGACACCATCCATTCCGTTCAACTGCTCTTCCAAGTCCTTTGCTGTCTCTGACAGAATTACAATGTCATCGGCGAACCTCAAAGTTTTTATTTCTTCTCCATGGATTTTAATACCTACTCCGAATTTTTCTTTTGTATCCTTTACTGCTTGCTCAATATAAAGACTGAATAACATCGGGGAGAGGCTACAACCCTGTCTTACTCCCTTCCCAACCACTGCTTCCCTTTCATGTCCCTCGACTCTTATAACTGCCATCTGGTTTCTGTACAAATTGTAAATAGCCTTTCGCTCCTGTATTTTACCCCTGCCACCTTTAGAATTTGAAAGAGAGTATTCCAGTATTATCTTGGTTACTGAAATTAAATAAGGAATCACTTCCAATATTTTAGTATAGTTTCACTGGTGTTGTTCTCGTGGTCAGTAATGGTGAAAGGATACGACTCTGTTAGCTAAATGATCGAGGTAAAGTACATTAGTCTATAACAGTTGCTGCACTGAACCCTCTTCATTCAGTTAAGAAAAACTCCTGCGCCGGCAACCTTCGTACAGCCTAAAGATGAAACTGGTCGGATCTTACTTCTATGAGTTGCTGCTGGTGGGACGTCGGCACACGGACCGTGCTGTCGAACGTTAACGTTGAGCGTGCCGAGTTCAACGTGCTGCTGAACGCTCAGGAACGATGCGACTTGTGCATACGGTACGTGGGCCCCAACGTGGTATACGCGATCGCAACGCACTCCAGCGGCAGTTTGAGGGATGTTTCTACTTCGTAAATAACACTGTTTACTCAACGGGCGCGCGTAAAATTCCCACGTTAGCTCTATTAAAACGCACATTTCCTCCATCATCCACGAAAAGGAAAGTACCATATCGAATCAATAAGGACACAGGCCTGTGAAAGTTCCATTACAAACAGTGCGGTACAAATTTGGAATACTTCTCCACATAAGATAAACATTATTTCATCATTCCCACACTTTAGTAAAACCCCAAGGTGAGTCTTACTTGATCACTGTTCTTACCCAGTAGCAGAATCTTTGCAACATGTGAATTACGAAGCGTAAAAGAAAAAGGAGCAAAATATCTTTATACAAGTACCGCAAGCTGTCCTGTAATTAAGCCAATCGAACAATTTTGTTCGCTTTTGTTCGTTGCATCTCCTCGGGGCGGACGTCGAAAGACATCCAGTAAAGTTCGTTGTTGATCGATGAACTCAGTTTTTTTTTATTGCAGAGGGCACGTGACCCTCTGATCGAACACGCTGAGCTACCGTGCCGGCGGCAAAACCAACAACCACTTCCTCTTTCTAAAAAATATTGTTACGCCTTGCTAAAAACGTTAATCGTAGATAATTATGTTATTAATTGAAATTTAATTATAACAAATTGTACAAAGAACAATGCGTTTTGGGTGGATCTTCAGTGTGTCGCCGCCTTCAAATACCCTACTCTCATAATACGCTCATTACAATAATTCTTTTGCCATGAATAAGATGTTTGTCATTATTTTACTGGAACGAATCACACAACTAACAACGGATTTTCCAGTGATTCTCATTTTGATGGTGCTCAGAAACGGCATATATGCATGTACGCTTGAAATGAATGCCAATATGGCGCCTCACAACTCTATACTGAAGGGAGACGGCGTGCGTGTGACGTAGGTGGCGTTGTGCCGTCTCATTGGTCAACGCACAGACGCACGCTCACAATATCTGACATGCCAGATATTGCTCTGCACGTTCGGAAAGACTCCGAACGTGCTATTCCACGCTATGACGTCAGAAACTGCGTACACTCAACGTTCGGATGCACAGTCCCTGTGCCGACGGCTTAAAGGCATTGCTCGTCGGCAGCTTGTGGCAACAGCTGTTCCTAACGTCGCTCCACATGACAAGTTTGGGCCCACAGGACTGTCGTGGAATATCCGTCTCCGCCGACGTCACCGCACTGTCGCCACTCACGACCACACAGTAGTGATGGGGAGCTCGTGAATGAGTCGTTCAAATGAACGCTTCACTCCTGTGAAGTGTGAACTAACCATTCAATTTCAATGAACTGGTACTTCAAACTCTTCACAGATAGCACACTCCACACTTTTTTCTAGTTCACTCACTCTCTTCCCCTCTTCCTCACCCACGTCACTCCTCCTCCCATCACTTCACTTCTCCCTGTCCTGCCTGTCGACGAATCACGCGGTGTTAGTGGGGAACGATAGGTTTAGGACGCGTGGAGGAGGTGAGGGGTGAGGAGAAGGCAGCGTCAGTTGCTACCTGCAGTGCTGACATCATTACCCGTGACGATTTGTGCAGTTAAACTTCGCGTCTACGGGTAGCCTACCGTTGGCAGCGCTTGAAGACAAATGAATATTAAAGATAGAAACGAAGTGGCTATCTGCGTGAGCACGCACAGCAAACATGAAAATAAAAGGTTTGTTAATAACACTGAAAGAGGGATTTTACCTGAAATCGTACCAGTGACTACAGGTGACAGTTTACGTTTTGAATCTAGAGGGTTATCATTGTCAACAAAAATAAAATCTACAGCAAAACTTCTGAATAATTACTTAACGTAGGTATATAGACTTTGTGACAGTGTTAAACATACTCATTCTATTTTGGATTAAATTTTAAAAGGAACATAAAATTGGACTGCATTTCGTTGGTAGCCCTATTTTTCAGTTCATGAATACAACAAATAATGTTTCATTTGGCAGATAAAGACTTTTTTGGGCGCTTCATGAGAAAATGTCGAGCAAGATTAAATGTAGTACCTTCTTTATATGTGACCGCCTTCTCTGTTTATCTTTCCTTTGTCCCCCTTTTTTTTTTCTTTATTGTCATTTTGAAACCTGTACACAGGCAGGCCTGCAGCAGCATACTACGCCGCTCTTTGGCCGCAGAGAAACACAAAAGATGGAAATGAAGACAATTAGAGAAAAAAGATGGTGGACATATAAACGGAGCCAAACACTTTTTAAAATACAAGGTGCCGTTCACGGGCGTAAAGTCCAAGATAAAATTGTTCAGAAACTTGGACAAAGACAGAAACGCCCTTTGTCCCCTTCGACCATGCTGTATTTAAGATAACTCAGACGCTGTAAGAGCGTAAAACGTTGCGTGCACGTTTCTCCATAGTTCCGCCATCTGTTGGTAAAATTGTGAAGTATTACGAAGCTTTATTGTACGAGCGAGGCGAAGCGAAGCGAGCGTAGCAGCGGCTGAGCGGCGAACTGGGCAACTTCGCCAGGCTTCCGAATGAACTACTTCATTTGAACGCTTCACGGCAAAGAGTGAAATGAATGAAGTAGTTTACGGGAATGAACGAGTTCGACCCACTTCTACCACACAGTACTGTCCCGAAATACCGCAGACCTCGCTGCGCACCGCGCCTGCCCCCACCACCTGTCGGCCGCCGGCAGCTCTCCCCTCCCCTCCCCTTCCCCCCTCTTCTACTTCTGCCCCTCCTACGCGCCCATCGACAACACTTCTTACTAGTGGTGGGCCAAACGGTTATTCTGGAGTAATCGTTATCACGGTTCCAGTTATTCTTTGGTAACCATTATTTTTAACGGTTATCAATAACTCTCAAGTTATTTTTCACTACCAAGTACTCCGACGGGGTTAAGTGAAATAACGAGACGGTTGGAATCCATCATTTTAGTTATCAGTATAATTGCGAGTAGTGCGAAATGGCAGGAATGTCGTATGAATCGTGTCGTAAGTTTAGCAAATTAACTCCGGGTACACTTGAGTTGATTTTAGAAGGATTATTAGTGTTTCATATTTTATGTGTGTAGGTTATCGGTCGCTATTAGAAATATTATCCTCGCAGCTGCAACAGAAAGTAGGCGGAACTTCGCCACAGCACTGTTTAAAAATGGTTCAGATGGCTCTGAGCACTATGGGACTTAACATCTGAGGTCATCAGTCCACTAGAACTTAGAACTACTTAAACCTAACTTACCTAAGGACAACACACACATCGTTGCCCGAGGTAGGATTCGAACCCGCGACTATAGCGGTCATGCGGTTCCAGACTGAAGCGGCTAGAACTGCTCGGCCACACTGGTCGGCCAGCACTGTTTAAGTAAAATGTTAACAACGTGCGTTTTTAAGTACGAAGTAGTATGTAAACTGAATACTGTAGATTAAATTCAGAGCTTAATTTCTTGTGCTGCTCACTTAATGGAATAAGTGTAGAACCTCGTAATACAACAAAAAAAATACAGATTCGTTTACTCCTGTTGGGGAAAGTATGAGTATGCTAATGTATAACATATAGTATGAAGACATGCAGATCGAAAAGGTTGACAGTGTTACATTTCTGGGACTAAATTCAGTTGGGAAGGGCATGCCACAGAATTGATGAAGCGCTTAAAGAAGTCGGTCTTTGCAGTGAGAATGATGTCAGATGTAGGAGACATTACCGATTTCATGCTTAGTGTCACTTTTAGGATCTACATTACCTCCACTAGTTACATTAACTGAGATACTTAAAGTAGATTATACTCCACTTTCCGTAAATAACAAACATCGTCAAAAACCTCCTCTTTTACTTTAACATCTACTCCTTCTCTCTGTTCAGGCGTGCTAGTCTGCGAAGCACTTACACTGAATGAAAGTCCTTCCTCTTTTTTCGTATTTACAAAATCTTTATCACCTTCCGTGTTATTCAGTCTCTCAGCACACACCCACAACAAATGTAACAACAAACTTTCGTTGAATGATGCAGCCTCGGCGACCCCCTCCGTCTGCCGTGCCAGTTTCAGGGTCCCCGCCCGTCGTGTAAGTTGGCATCGCGGCCCTGCCCTACTGCTGGTCGCTGATACCGCTCTGACGCCGTCTGCTGCTTCGATGTGCCCTCGTTATTATTGTGACTGTTTAACATCTTCTACGTATGTCTGGCGACTCGAAACGGGTTCCGTTCAAACTTCAGCGTGTACCGATTTACTAAATTTTTCATTATCATTCACTACCAGGTCTCTCACAAAATTTATCTCAGCGACGGATTCAATGTACTACGGCTTTTTAAATGTTTTCCCGGCCTGTGCGGCAGTGCGGTTCCTTCTGTCCTGCAGCTGCCTCTGAACTCGTCGCAGCAGATCGCCGGTAGGAAAGCCGAGCAGAAACCTGCCGCACTGCGACCCGCCCTATGCTGCTGCACACAACGTAACTATTCCAAGAATTGGGAAAAGGTCTTGATTTTGAGTGAAAGGTAGAAGTACTCAAAAAACTTTGGTATAGTCTGAAGTTTAGAATTACAAGTTCGCTGCCAAGCCCGTGCTAATCCTAACACAGTCATGCACTCACCTTTTCATTCACGTTAGCAAGTCTATGGTGACGTATGTCCCAAAATCTGAACAGCTACTAAGCAAGAATTGCTCTTAAACGATAATGCTCGCCACACTATTAAGTTCATCGGTGTCTAATAGAATCAAGTTTTTGGCCACCAATCTGCTCAATATGCCACGCGGAATTTGTCTTTTTTCATACACACACACACACACACACACACACACACACACACACACAAAAGAAAAAACCAGAATAAATGTGCCATCGCTTTAAAGCACTTTTGAGTCATGTAGCACAACTAAAACTGGTAAATTATAACTTCCTTTGGAGCTCATACTACACACAACCGTAGCATTGAAAGGCTGGGCTCCGACTCCTATAGACTGGCGTAAGCATTATCTGTCTCCAACACAAAAAACACTCCTTTCTGATTGGTCAGTTTTCTTTAAGGCCAATAGAAATATATTATCCTCGCGTGTTAGCCCGGGCTTTTCATGACTAACCAATCTGCAAATTACACACTTTCGAATTGTACTTTTCCCGAAATAAATATTTAACATTCTGTTATTTTATTTATACTTTAGGTTATTAACTGTTTTCATTTGCACTAAAATTATCTTCCCTTTTACAATAAACTTATTTAACATTATTTGATACTGTAGGATGGTAACGGTCTTTGCTCCTTACATGAGTCAATTTAACGTGACTATAACCACTTTGCGAGTACTTTAGGTCAATAAAAACGACTGAGAGCGGCGCAGTCGCTTTGTAGATAAGTAGTTTGTAAATACTCTAAAATACGGTGTAGGAAATCTATGAGGAAACACATCGGCGCGCAGGCTAGGTAAGACAGTGAGAATTAGGCGATTTTCTAATCATAAAATTTTGCAGAAATGCAGTACGCGAGACAGAGCTCGGCTACTTCCCAGGCCAGCCGCCGAAGGCCGCAGCCTGACGGCATAAATGGTGAACTGGGGAAGTTCTGTGATCCGTTTAGGGAGGCCGCAGCTGCCGCCAGCCTCTGAGGCTGCAGGTGCTCAGGTGTTTACCAGGTCAGAGCAGTGGGTAGCTGGACGGGCTTTCCTGCGCGTGCCCTCGCCATGTCCCACTAACTTTCCGCTTTCGAGTGACTCAAGTGGGGTAGGCCAGGAGTTCCGAATAAGGAAACTTTCAACGCAAGAGTCTGTGTTCGCAACGACGGGGAATTTTGTCGGGAAAATCTCGAGTGGTATCTTACGAGAAAAATTCCAGTTAAATTTTTGTTGCCTGCACGTGTGGTTCTTCCCCGTCGGTTTGGGCGGAGTTTACTCGTGTAATTTTGTAGAAAGGGAAGAACTCTGGAAAGGAGTTAATTTCCCAGGCCGTACATTAGTCGGCACTTGCAAACTGGGTATTTTGAGCGCGTCTCACGATGTGTTTCAGTCGGTAAAAGTTGAGGTGGGACAACAGAGGTGAAGAGCGATCTTGCTCGACTCTGAGAGTTCGCGTTTTGGACTGATTTTAACTAGAGATGGGCAAAACTGTTCTTTTCAGAGATCGGATCAGAACTGTTCACTCCCTGAAATGAATTAGCTCTTTTTCATGACTCACCACTCATTTACAATAGAACATAAATGGAAGGTACATTGCCCTTTAAACTTGGTTTATTCCAGTACTATACCTGTATTTTGATCGTATTTGATCCTATTTTGAAGTAACACAGATAATGAGTAAGAATTTTGTATTGTTTATTGAAATTTCCACGATATGACAAAGTTTTTGATTATTGATTTATTTTGCACTATCATGGTTTTTTGGGTGATCGGAAAATGTTGTAACTTGAGATTTACATTAACAATATATTTGGCTATAATGTATTAAAATTTCATTAACCTCATACAAATACATCGGAAGCCATATATTTTTAAAGTGAACGTTTCCTTCCGAAGACGCCTAAAATCGCAAAATCCGTACCAGAATAAGAAAAAAAATATAAATTTGACTGTAAAACGAAAGTGCTGCATATAGCCTTACGCAGAATAAAACAAGGAAAATATTGGTGTATCACATTTTGCGATACGTTTATCGGTTCGCTCGTAATTAAAGCGTAAATTCGAGTGTCCGTAATAAAAATCCTATAGTAAGAGGACTCGTCAGGAACCTAATCTGATCAGTTTAAACAAATAAAAATAAAATAAAAACAAATGATGTATACATAACATAATAATGTAATATACATAGCGGTATTACTACGAAGAACAATATCCAGTAGAGACGAACTCCGATGCAGAAGCACTGAGTCGAGCAGGTCGAGCCGCGAGCTGTATTACTGCGTGAGCTAAGACCGCAGAGACCGGAGTGACACCTGAGTTGCTTTGCTCAATGCTCTGGCTAGAGTCGAGAACGGTGGGGTGAGCATTGAGCGGGCGAGTTCCGAGGGTGGGGGGAGCAGTGAATGGCCACCTCTCACCCGCTCCGAGACAAATCGTCCGTTCCCTTGCGAGCAGGTTGTTGCAAGTAGTTCCTATGTTATCCGCTAGGTGGCTGTCTGTCCTGTTGCTCGCATCAACTGCCCAGAGGGCCGGACGTCCGACTGAAACGATCGCCGACAGAGTGCGATCCGAAGTTAAGCTGCGCCAGACACTGCACGTGGCAGACGACGCACAGAGACGGCACGGCATATGTGAAACACAAAATCCAATGGGGCACTGCACAATGCAGGCAGCCAAGGTAGAAGCAGGGCAGAGGCTGGCGCTGGCTGTGTTGTGTGGCGTGCACTGTGCTCTGACCAGCAGAGGCGCCACTGACATGCTCCGTATCTCTCTCTCTCTCTCTCTCTCTCTCTCTGCCGTGGGAAACGTTTGGAGCTACCGTTCTTTTCTTCTGAATCACTGATTGTTCACTCCTTTCAAAGATTCAACTCTATGAATCAGTTCAAGAGCGGATCCCCCATCTCTAATTTTAACACAGTTCACTGGTAATGCAAGTTGGGAGGGTGATTTGTAAGTTATTCATTGTGTTTTACTCACCATTGATCTGAAAGTTGTAATAAAATTATTGTGGTTCAGTAGAGCCTTTACTCTCAGTAGTCGACCCTGAATTCACCCTTTCCCTTTATTTTATTTTTGTGTGTGTGTTTGATGTCATTGAACACCCTTAGTGTTCGTGATCATTCATGTTTGGAAGTAGAAACAGTTGTGATTTGTCGTCAACACTACCACTGCAGATTAATTAGCGGTGACAGGGCCACATTTAAATCTAGCGTTATCCATTTTCGCGTACAGTTCCACATGCCCCATTTCTCTGTAAGTTGTTTGTCGCGGGCGAACACACGCAAAATCCGGACAAGTAACGGGTGGGGTGTTCCATATGGCTGACCCATCACTAGGATTCATAATTTTGAGATCTGCCTGAGATGCAGTTAGGAGAAACCTCTGTTTTTGTTGTCTTTGTGATCCAACTTGTCTGATCATTTTAATAGTAGAATCACAGATAGAAAAATTAGCATAAGTTGTGTTTTTTGTTGTTGTTGTGTTTGTTGTTTCTATGCTCCAAGCGGGTTGTTGGTTTTGTTGCGTGTGCTAATGTTAGTTGTACTCATAAAATGCTGAACAGTAAGTGCACAACCATTTGTGGAGCTGTCCTACTAGGAAGTATAAGTTGGTGGCATTTGTGTTCACTGCTCACACCTAGTTTAGTCTTTTGTTGTGTGATTGGTGTTTTGTTTTCTTTAATTGTTGACGGTAGGGTATATTGTGTACTTGAGTGTACGATTAGCATTAAATTGCACATGCTGACTAGAGCAAAAGCCAGGGCCACAGGAGAGCAGAATCTCGTCTGTAATAGTGATAAAGTGGGTGACAGTCCGAGAAGGTACTGCAAGCGGAAGTGACGAGTATGGATTGCAGATGCCGGAAGCTGATGATAACAATAGCTTCAGCCCAGTGGGCAGCAGAATCTAAGAGTCCAACAGCGGCACTGAGGAACCGAGGCACGTGTTGGCGGATGCCACAGTCCATAAGTATGGAAGGTTCAGCCCACGGAGCCGTAGTGCCGCAGAAATGAATGACTTCCGACCCCAGTCGAGTGGTTCAATCCAGAGCGACCTGTCTGGTGCATGGAAACTTTTCGTTTTCAAGCACAGAAGGGTTAGCAGGAACATGGGAAACGGTGCCCAATGCAGGTCACAGTAGATGGAGAGTCAAACTGTTGCAGGTATAAATAACATTATAGATGTTTTGAAAGCGATGCAGACAAAAATTGAGAAATCTAACTCAAATATCAGTTCAAAATTATCGAACGTTTAGAAATATAACTCCGATCTTAATGTACAATTTGAAAAATCTGACTCAGAACTCAGTTCAAAATTATCGAACGTTGAGAAATCTAATTCAGATGTCAGTTCAAAATTATCGAACGACGAAAAGGCGAGTGCAAAAATGATGGGTGAAATGAAAGAGGAGGTAAAGATCCTAAGTGTAAAATTAGAAAAGGAGAAAGTTCTAATTAAAAGAACAACCAATGAAGCAAAGCTGATAGTAAAGGGGGCAAAGAAAATTGCGAAGGAAACTCGTGACCTGACACAGAGTACCGTGAAAGTAGGGAAGGCTGTCTTATCCAAATTGCAGAGTCGCATTAAGCGAGCTGCAGATAAGCAACAACAACAACCGGACGTGGGGTCTACGACGCACTAAGACATGAAGTCTCCGAATTAAAACGAAACCTGGAGAATGAAGTTATACACTGTTGTGAACATAGTTCCACGTAGTCAGCGCGTACACAACTTTCCCACTAGAGCGCGCCCCGCTAAGCACAACAGCGCAGGCGCAGCGCTCGTCCGTCTCCGCACTACGAGATGGCGCTGCCTTAGAGACGGACCAAATTCTGCTTCCATCGATGTGTGTATTAATATGTAACGCAGCCAATGAGATTGTTGCTAACATAGATCCTTTTTCTCCTTGCGGATCACACTCGCGCAGTGATACACGAACGCGCGACATATTATAATGAGTGTACAGATCTCCGATTAGTCAGTCTGCATTTGTATGTACCAGTCTGCATTAGTCTGTACCAGTCTGTACGAGTTCTACATTTGTCTGTACCAGTCTATAGTCAAGTTTCAGTCTGCGCCTAATAAGATTACCATATTCCTGTACATAGCCATGAAGATAAATGTATAGACACTTTTGTCAAGTATCAGAGATATATGTGAGAATAAGATTAACGTATCAACAGCAAAGGAACTTCAGGTTGCTTGCTTGCTTCTTATTATTGCCTGTTATTATTTTGATAAATGTGTGTGAAAATTAATCAAGCTCTGTTTAAAGTTAGTGTCCGTGAATCTGCTACCCTAAGCGTGCAAGTGGCATTTCTATCGTCTGACCTAACGGCAGAAGATAAACACGCCACGATAAGACCACGAGACATATTGCTGACACTCGCCTACTTCGTTAGAGCGACAAGTCAAATAATCTGATGGTGCGTGTACCGAAGGTCTTACAGTACGCGCGCCACATACACATTATCGGGAAAACCACAATACCAATTCAAGGTAGCCATCCTGGCGAAATAGCTGGCAACGATAGCGACAGGGACGTAGTGAGTGCTAAACAAATAGTTCTATCAGCTGTTAAACCGACTTCTCTGTCCGAACGGCTCGAGTAATACGGCGGAAGCCGGTAGCAGCGGAGTATACCGTAGCGCCGCGCCGACGCCCTTAGAAAACTCGGTGGGCACGCATACGTCGACGGGGCACAACTGCTGTCTGCTAGTACGTAGTACGCAACATTTATCGAGTACCCACATTGACAGAGAGGAAGACAGAGTTTCTGAACAGGGAAGTTTGCACCCGGAGATACAGATTCAACAAAATGTAGGGAGAAATGAAACCTATCATGCCGAAGGTAGATTTGATTTTAAACACTTCATCTCGGTGAGGAAGTTTCAACATTATAGAGATGAAGGCAATAGTCTTCATCCCAAAACATTTATAGGCCAATTTGACCTGTCTCTGGCTCCCCACTGGCCACTCATGTGTACTCACATGTGGAGGGAGCCACAGCGGAATATATGAGGAAATTTGCCAGGACTTGCAACTCCGAAATGCCTTCTTGGGCGAATTCGGGTCAAAAGAAACACAGGAACGCGTTAAGCAAGAATGAATGATGTCTAGAGATATGGAAGGCGCAGGTTACCGAAGTCCTGTAAAATTCTTCGAGAATATGACAAAGAGGAACCAGTATCTCGACAATCCTTGTAGTGGAGCTGAAATTGTACGCCTGTGTTATATGAAGCTCCCGGTAGCCTACCAGCAAACGTTTGCCGTGAGGTGTTGGAGCGACACAGAAGTAATCAAAGGAATATTGAGGGAACTCGAGTTCGCATTTAACGAGGAGCAAGGCCGTGAGAAACGGCGAAACGGTCGACGAAATAACGACTCACAGTGGGAAAACAAACTGGTGCAGCAGCACAACGGATTTGTTCAGGCCGAGAGCGACAGCAAGCCTGGGAAGAGACACTGACGACGGCAGGCGCTCTCCCGATAACAAGCCGAACAGGTCGTGGGGAAGTGGCCACCAGGAGAGCAAGGTGGTTTCTGGAACAGTGCTACAGAAGAAGTAGAAATTCTACCACCAAAACCTGGGCCATCTCACGTGAGTGGACAGGAACTATACCCCACATCAAACCATTCGTGGAATAACCCAGACAATATGTAAATAATGGAAAATAGTTGAACTGGAATTTTAAAAGGATACTTATAGTTAGGAAATTAGGTTTGATCTGTCTAGTTTTGTGTAGGGTATGCAAGGTTATATGTCCATGTTTTGCTTAAACGTGTGTTATAGAGACTAAGAGCGCAAGCTAAAAAAAATCAGTAATCGACAAGTATTCTTTGCATACACTTTTTAGTCGAGAAGTAGACTTACGCTCTGAGGTAGTTCCACCAATACATGGCTCTCTGTGAAAGGCCTAAGAGAGATCGCAGAATTCATATCTCCGTCTGAGGAGACAGCAAAAATTTAAGTTAGCCTGTCCTGCATGCCGTTGTGAGGGCGCACCGTTGGATTTACTAATGCCAAAGTGTGCAAGTGGTTTTGAGGTGGTCAGCTATGCGCAGTGGGGTACCTAGCGCACCTTAGTACACATAGTTCTGTGAGAATAGCGTGTTGAAGTAGCGGAAAGAGCGGACGTTAATAACGGTGTTTAAGAATACTCGTCGAGAATTTTAACTTTTCTGGACAACTGCGTGTGTGAGCAGTGGGTTGCGTTTGCTTCTTTATGTGGTTGCATTACAGTAATAAAATTCCTGTCAATAGGTATAATGAGACCATAATATGGGCAATGAGAATTCAAAAGGAGTAACTATACCGAACAAGTCTGGATCATGGGGTAAGATAAGAAACTTTGTTTTATCTGCTTGATACACAGTTACTGCTGCAGGGACATCAGACCTGGTGTAAAACCCTGGAATGCATCGACTAATAACGTGTAAGAGGTTCATGATTAAGGAATTTGTTGCTAGCATATGGAATTTCGATGGATTGCTCGCGCGTTGCCTGCGATATGAGGAAAGCTATAAGAGAATCTCAGACCAAAGAGCGGTGTTGTATGCAGTAGGAACTGTGTAGCAGTAGGAGTAAATAGTTGCTAGCAGTCTAGTGTATCGAGTTGGCTGGGCCGGTCGTGTGGAGTGATGGCGGTGCCTGAGCGTTGTAGAATCAGGTAAAAGCAGCCTCGTGCATATATACTATTGTTATATCAAGTCCCATGTAAATGTTTTTAAAAAGAAATCTCTTAATAACAATCTTTCTTACAAAAATTAACTTTTGACAATCATTCATCCCAATTTAAAGAATTTACTAATTTCTCCAATCCATGGTGATCCCGATTATTGTAAAGAAAAATCAGTTGTTTCTTTTTATACATGACAAAACTATCGGCCAGCGTTGCACAGGGCTGTGCCAGAAAAATTTCTTGTAGGAGCAGATATATATGCGTTATCCGGCGACCTTATCGAGGTAAGAATTTTCAATTTATTCAGTATGATCTTTCAGGGCCATGACGCAGCACTGCTGACGTCCAAAATTTAAGTTTAAATTCACAGTCAATTATTGAAAGGTTATAGGTGAGCCACAATTCAATTAGGAGGTTAGTCCCATTTTTAATATTGGTAGGTTACGGAATTTATCTGTTGGGTAGTTACACTGAATGTGAATTATATAACTATATTTTTTTACTGTTGGGAGGTTATTATATAATTATCTTTGGGAGGTTACACTAAATGTGAATGTTGTATACGTATAATTAACTGTTGGGTGGTTACACTTGACGATAACCGGCCAGGATCGCATTTTTGTGAATTTCTGAGCAGTAGTCAGTTATATATCTGCTCTTATTTACCTAATGCTAAATGTAGCTTGCATCTGGCGCAACGCATTTACTAATTTGTCACTCCTTCTTTCACAGATCATAGGCAATTTTTTGCTCTTTGTTGATATCGTATTTGTTCCATTTTTGCTTTGTCTTTGTTTGATTTTGTGCTTAACTTTGATTTGTGAAAATGCCGCGAAAAACTGCTAACAGTACATCGTGATGTGCAATGGGTGAAAAAGCCGAGTCGAATAATTTGACCGATAATACTAGCGACATTCAGTGTCATAATGATAATCCCCCAAATACAGGTAATCAGTGCGTGCCGACCACCAGTAATGATTCTAATCTAAATGATGAGCAAACAAATTCAATCATGTCCACACTTAATTTAACGACAATTGATGATGCGGCACGTTCCGATACAATGAACGCTGGCCAGTTTGACACACCTGATTTGCAAAATTTGCATAGTGAACAGATAAATTTTTCTCACGAAGTTCAACAATGTAGTCAAAATACGTCAGATTTATTTGATTCCGATGTAGTGACCCACAGTGCACATCCAATTAGCAAACCTTTTCGTGAATCAGACAATGACCAAATGGTTTCACAAAACGTGACAAATGCAGATACACCATCACACAGTAGAGAGAATAGAGTCGGTAATTTTGGCATGGATCAAGTTGTAGCATTATTGCTACAATTCAATGAAAAACAAGACAACAATTACAAACAACGCAATGAAAATCTCATACAGTCGCATGAAAGACAAGACAACAATTTCAAACAACTTAATGAACAGAACAAACAGCCGTTGCCGTGCAATGTCATGATACTAAAGAACAATTACGTGAGGAAATTAAGGCTTGTGCTAGGAACAGTATTGAAGAAATTAGATCTGTTGCACGTGAATTAAGTAATACACATGCAGCCACAACGAAATTACTTAAAGATAAAATTAATGCAGTTGCTAAACAGCGTTCTGAAAACGCAACACAGTTATGCGACGAGTTTAAATTAATGTCAGCAGAACTTTCACGCACACTGGATGCGAAAGTCGATAAGAAATTTGAACAACAAAACAGCCGAATTGACGAACGTTTTAATCACCACTTACAAAACAGTGAAACGCTTTACCGTCAATTCATACAGCAACAGAACAAAGTAAAGAAACAAGTCATGGAAACAATTACTGCACAGAGACAGGAAGATAAGCGTAAGTTATTTACGAAAGCAAAAACATACGTAGTCACTAACATTGCGACAGTATCAGACGAAATTAATACTATCAAATAGTTGAATACCGAATTGCATAATGAAATCTCCGCTCTTAAAATAAAAACAGACACACACACAGTAGACTTTCAACACACAGTAGACTTTCAGACAATGACCAGCAGACTAGAACAATTGGAATTAGTATAGGATCCCAATGCTATTAAAGCAGACGTTAAGAAATTAAACAAAACCACACGTAAAATGCAAAAACAAATTAATACCTGTGACACTAAAAATGACGATCAGGTTAAAGCACTGACTGAAAAATTTGATAAATTGGCCAATCGTATTGACGTTATCGAAAATAACAATGAGACTAAATCAACCGATACGTCACCAATTTCGTTCAATCAAACGCCCGAATTCCAAAACTTGCAGGAGACAATCAGTGAGATAGGTTCGTCCTGTAATACATTGCGTAGAAAAGTGTCATCTTTACAGCAAGAAGTGACAGAAATGAAAAATGTTTCAGCCTCTAACACTTCGCAGCATATGACACATTCTGAGCATTTGTCACACTCACACAGCCAGTATAACTTAGGTAATATACAGAGAGTACGTGACTTAGATTCCGAACATTCACAGACAAACAAATTATCACACAATCTTGAGCCTGCTCAGACATTCAGACGATAATTTTGGTTACAAGCATTTTCTAACCGTGAGAAAGTTTAAAGTGTTTAAGAATGACGGAACACAGATTCACCCTTTGGACTGGATACAACAATTTGCTTTCGCATTTACACCAGCTTGGGCTGTAATACAGAAACTAAAATTTATTTGCAGCGCGTAAGAGACCTCAGGGGATTCATTACACTTCGATGAATGTGTGCCGTAGCATGCACATGGCCTTGAGCCGTAGTAGTGCTATTTCTTCTTTAGTTTTCGCACTTCTGCCTACTCTTGACTATCCTTTATATCTATCAAAACAGTTCTTCAACTATCGATCTATCTAGAATTAAGAATGAGTAAAGAAAACCTGATATGACAAGGTTTACCGAAAGTGACAATTTTCGTTCGACACTTCCGAACTACCAGTATAATTTTAATAAGTAACAAAATTTTAATCATCAGTATGTACAAAATTTTCAGCAATCGCAGACACATTTTTGGCAACAATAGAGGGTTTTCACCACAACAGCAACAAAACCAGCCGGTTAGCATATCTAACCAACAATGTAATGTACAAGGTCAACCAAGCTTTAATGTTTCGCCGCCTACACGTATAGCGTCGGCTCCACCAAATAGTAACGCACCACAACAAGGAAATCAGTATGTACGGAAAACACATCATTTCAATTCATATCACAACGCGCCGTATAGCAATGACTATCATGACAGACGTAAAAGTAATGAACACAGTTTTCAGCGGAACAGTCGGTCGTACCAGCAGCAGAATCATCCGCAACAACTGATCATGAATGAACCAGACAGTCTGTGTATCAAAAGAAGGAATAACAGAACAGCATCATCCTGCAAATAACAGCACGTCAGAAAGAATTTGACTAGATACAGTACAGGTTGCATCTTCAAGCAAAGTAAGCAATACTTTTGATACACACAATCATGTTCACGAAAATGTTATTACTTTTAACGACATCCGAGACACACTTTTGCATGAATAACCAGTAGTCTGAATTTATTAATCTGAAACATGCCTTGTTGAATGCACCACTTTTATCACACCCAGATCCTACCAGAAATTTTTCCATTTCCACCGACGGTTCTAACACCGCTTTAGGCGTACAAATTTTTCAGGAAATTGAAGAAGACGGTATTACAGTAATTAAAAACATCGCTTTGCAAGCCGAGTTCTGTCACCTACTGAATGCAATTATTCTGTTACAGAACTTGAAACATTATGTGTTGTATGGGCATTTACCAGATTTAGGCATTTTCTTTATGGAAGATATACTACCGTTTGCACAGATCATAGAGCTATACAGTTTTTACTTTCCGCTAAATTTTCACATGACAGACTAAGCAGATGGAAACTTTATTTACAAGAATTTATTTTACAGTTGTTCACATTCCCGGTACACAAACTATTGTAGCAGACGCACTACCCCGTTCTCTCAGCAACAATCAGCAAGACATCGCAACTAACTTCTACCAAGCAAATTCTAGCGTCATGTATATTCAACGAGTTGCATTTGAAAATTTAATTTTGTCTTCATTACGAGACATGGCACAAGAGTAAAACAAAGACAACGTATGGACAGAAATTAAACACCTTTGGCAAGATAGGAATAACGTTACCATTAGAAACCATTACACTGTGCGCAAGAACATTTTGTTTCGACGCTCTCACCCTGACAGCAACAACTGGTTATTATGTACTCCTGACGAGCTTGTTAACAAATTAATTTGGTACACTCATTTAAGTTACGCACATTATGGAGCCAGAAAATGGTTTCTTATACTTAGACAGAACTGTTATTTTGCCAACATGGAGAAATGTATTCGACGAGTTTTAGTGTCATGTAAAATCAGCCAGAAAGCTAAATCAGACACGACTTCACATATTCCTCCGTTACATCCCATTGTACCCGTTAAATTGAGACACATGGCCGCTGTAGACATTTTTGGACCGATCCCCAGAACTAATAGAGGTTTTTGTTACGTCTTTGTCGCTGTTGAACTCACTTCGAAATTTGTTACCTTCACTCCATTACGCAAAGCTACAGCTACACTCCTGGGAATTGAAATAAGAACACCGTGAATTCACTGTCCCAGGAAGGGGAAACTTTATTGACACATTCCTGGGGTCAGATACATCACATGATCACACTGACAGAACCACAGGCACATAGACAAAGGCAACAGAGCATGCACAATGTCGGCACTAGTACAGTGTATATCCACCTTTTGCAGCAATGCAGGCTGCTATTCTCCCATGGAGACGATCGTAGAGATGCTGGATGTAGTCCTGTGGAACGGCTTGCCATGCCATTTCCACCTGGCGCCTCAGTTGGACCAGCGTTCGTGCTGGACGTGCAGACCGCGTGAGACGACGCTTCATCCAGTCCCAAACATGCTCAATGGGGGACAGATCCGGAGATCTTGCTGGCCAGGGTAGTTGACTTACACCTTCTAGAGCACGTTGGGTGGCACGGGATACATGCGGACGTGCATTGTCCTGTTGGAACAGCAAGTTCCCTTGCCGGTCTAGGAATGGTAGAACGATGGGTTCGATGACGGTTTGGATGTACCGTGCACTATTCAGTGTCCCCTCGACGATCACCAGTGGTGTACGGCCAGTGTAGGAGATCGCTCCCCACACCATGATGCCGGGTGTTGGCCCTGTGTGCCTCGGTCGTATGCAGTCCTGATTGTGGCGCTCACCTGCACGGCGCCAAACATGCATACGACCATCATTGGCACCAAGGCAGAAGCGACTCTCATCGCTGAAGACGACACGTCTCCATTCGTCCCTCCATTCACGCCTGTCGCGACACCACTGGAGGCGGGCTGCACGATGTTGGGGCGTGAGCGGAAGACGGCCTAACGGTGTGCGGGACCGTAGCCCAGCTTCATGGAGACGGTTGCGAATGGTCCTCGCTGATACCCCAGGAGCAACAGTGTCCCTAATTTGCTGGGAAGTGGCGGTGCGGCCCCCTACGGCACTGTGTAGGATCCTACGGTCTTGGCGTGCATCCATGCGTCGCTGCGGTCCGGTCCCAGGTCGACGGGCACGTGCACCTTCCGCCGACCACTGGCGACAACATCGATGTACTGTGGAGACCTCACGCCCCACGTGTTGAGCAATTCGGCGGTACGTCCACCCGGCCTCCCGCATGCCCACTATACGCCCTCGCTCAAAGTCCGTCAACTGCACATACGGTTCACGTCCACACTGTCGCGGCATGCTACCAGTGTTAAAGACTGCGATGGAGCTCCGTATGCCACGGCAAACTGGCTGACACTGACGGCGGCGGTGCACAAATGCTGCGCAGCTAGCGCCATTCGACGGCCAACACCGCGGTTCCTGGTGTGTCCGCTGTGCCGTGCGTGTGATCATTGCTTGTACAGCCCTCTCGCAGTGTCCGGAGCAAGTATGGTGGGTCTGACACACCGGTGTCAATGTGTTCTTTTTTCCATTTCCAGGAGTGTATATCGGTTTCGAATGCATTTGTAAAACATTTTCTGCTTCTTGTAGGACATGTATTGAAAGTAATTTCTGATAATGGACCACAATTTAGATCTGCAATATGGACACGTATGTTACGAGCTAGAAACATTTCTCCGATCTATATATCCAGGACTAATGACCTCAGAAATTGAGTCCCATAGTGCTCAGAGCCATATATATCCAGGTATCACGCTTCTTCGAACCCTTCTGAACGACTGATGAAAGAAATTGCAAAACTATGTAGAATATACTGCCATAAAAGACATATTGATTGGGATACACACATACTCTCTTTCCAGGATGTAATTAACTCTATACCAAATGAATCTACTATGCTATCTCCGACTGTTATACTGAAAAATGTTGAACCACCTAACAAAATTAAAGAATTAGTATCTTTTCCTACATCTCGTCGACTACACTACCATGAAATAATTGACATTGCGCTCAACAACATCAAAGGTGCCGTAGAGTGCTGGAGAAGACAGAAAAACAGGTTTGTACACGCCGTGAATTTCACATTGGATAGAAGATATTAGTACGCACATATTATCTATCCAACAGAGGAAAGAGTAGATGCAGTAAATCTGAGCTTCTATACGCAGGTCCATATAGAATTCGCGAAACTTTGAGAACCAGAAAAAGCAAGGGCAATCACCATATTTCCAATATTAAACCATTTATTGAATGAACATACTTTATGATTCATCACACTGTAATGCCATTTCCAGATATTTATATGACCACTTACTAATGATGATTATATTTTTTCTTGGCAAGTGCCCAGCAAGGTAGGGTTAGCAGGTCGCTTTTCTTGTCGTTACACATCAGACCGTGCACATTTTCCATTTTTTATGTATATATGATTGTTTTCCTATTGAAAGTAGAATTTTCTCTGTATGTACTATGAAATCTTTGAGATATAACAAAGACCAGTTGACTTTGAGACTTTTCCTTATGATATCTCAATATCTTGACTATTCTACATTTTTTTGCTACTACATCTGATATTGTGTGTTCATTTTTTGCACTTGAAAACTGTCTGTTTCGACCTAATACGTTTTCTGTCATGCTATGATGTATGCTTAGTTACGTCACTAGAAGCAAGTTTTCATTTATGGGTGTATGATTTAAATGCAAGATATTAATCCATATTCATCATTTTCAGCAAGCTATACCATGTAAAAGAAATAAATTAAACAGCGACAGTGGTTTACTATGAAATGGAAATTTCACCATCGGAATGAACGAAAGAAAATGCAGTACCTTGTCACGAAGAGTAAATGGATCAGAATTAACAAGCATTAACAATATACTATAGACACTGTATCATTGCAGTATTAACTTATTATTTTTCTTTCAGAATATGAGGCGACTGATGCAGGCTGTCAGACAGAACTACACATGTTAATTTTAGTGATGAACTAAGCTAGAAGTAAGAAACTCTGTAATACATGAAGTAATGAATGATAATGAATAGTTGTATGAGGAGAATGGTAATATAAATATGAATAATGAAGTGTCTGTTTTTTGCAGATGATAATGAATAGTTGTATGAAGAATATGGTAATATGAATGATGAAGTTTTTGTTTGCAGATGATGATAATGATGAAGTTTATATATTTTCTATTGGTATGTAGTTATTTAAGTATTTGTTGCAGTTCCTTTTAACAGTATGTCTTAAGTCGCATAGTATGACTGAATGTTTTGGGACAGACAGCTAGAGTACATGCATATTAAGTACACGTTTCATTACCTGTTAATTCGAAGTTTACTACTTTCCAGCATAATATACATTTGTTCTTTCAGCTCAATAATCCACTTTGTATTTTTTCCAGGAGAAACTTTTCATGATATTAATATGCTATAAGCAGTTAGTTATTAAACCTGTTCTAGTACCTGCATTTTTTTTTATCCAGCTATGTCTATCATTTATGAATGTGATCACATATACAGGGCTATTACAAATGATTGAAGCGATTTCATAAATTCACTGTAGCTCCATTCATTGACATATGGTCACGACACACTACAGATACGTAGAAAAACTTATAAAGTTTTGTTCGGCTGAAGCCGCACTTCAGGTTTCTGCCGCCAGAGCGCTCGAGAGCGCAGTGAGACAAAATGGCGACAGGAGCCGAGAAAACGTATGTCGTGCTTGAAATGCACTCACATCAGTCAGTCATAACAGTGCAAGGACACTTCAGGACGAAGTTCAACGAAGATCCACCAACTGCTAACTCCATTAGGCGATGGTATGCGCAGTTTAAAGCTTCTGGATGCCTCTGTAAGGGGAAATCAACGGGTCGGCCTGCAGTGAGCGCCGAGTGTGGGAGGAACTTGATTATCGGCTTGATGTCTGCCGAATCACTAAAGGGGCACATATCGAACATTTGTGAATGCCTAAAAAAACTTTTTGAGTTTTTGTATGTGTGTGCAAAGCATTGTGAAAATATCTCAAATAATAAAGTTATTGTAGAGCTGTGAAATCGCTTCAGTCATCTGTAATAACCCTGTACTCTACATGTTTCATAACCTTGCTACAGCTGACTCACAACGAATGATGTTATTAATCTTTATTTCCAGCAATAAGTCAAAAGCAAATATTTTCATGCCCCAGCAATTAATTATCGATTTCAACACAATGCATCACTAGCACTAAAAGTGTTATTACCAGTCCCAACTATTACCATTATACAACTAAATAATGCTGCCAGTTTAAGATATATTTCTAGTCCTAAATATAATGAAAATTTCTCTGATATATTGATTCCCCTATGTCTATGTATTATTGGACTACAGACCTTGAGTAATAGTTACAATGTCTTACATTTTAAATATGTCTTATGTCACTTACATGATATCATATATAGTCACTAGCAGCTTGTTGCTACATGCAATAACTCCTGTTTTGAATGATGACTTATGAGTAATATTGAATGATGTTTTATAATTATACATAAATGCTATGCCAATAATTACTGTAATGAGATGACTTATGCATAAATGAGTGCCAATGATTACAAGATGACTTATGCATAAATGCAGTGCCAATGATTACTATAATGAGGTGACTTATGCATAAATGCTACACCAATAATTACTGTAATTAGATTACTTATGAATAATGTTTTGTAATACTCCATACATACCACATAAACGTTTAGTAACTAGCCAATGAGTGAAAATAATTATTCAAATCGGTTGATACACTAGTGTAATTCTGAATGATAACTAGCATAAGACTTTATGTATCCTTCACCTTCTGACCTAATTACCACCAATTACTGCAATATCCGTATGTCCTGTCCATCCTTATGATCGCAGAGCAATATATGTGGTTCTTGCACTAATTCTACATTGATGTAAGATCATGGATTCTACAAGAATGTGGTGTTGATTCGTCAAGCTGTCCACCACTCTGACCGAAGGAGACGTTATTATGGTCCTACTGTTTGGTGTACCTAATGTACTACCCAAATGATAACATACAATGTTAAAACAACATTTCAGTGTCTTGGCTACACTGATAAATACTTCAGGGAAGAGAACTCCAGATTGTCTCACTTGTTCTTCTGTATAAAGATATGGACTTTCAGTGCAGCTATGTGCAACCCACTGTGCTACAACCATGATGCTATCCTTCCCATTCCTTTCCTAGTTCTTGTAAATATGCTAAGGATATTACAGTGTGCACTTTATTTCACTCCTTGATGTATTTCATTCATGCAAAAATGCTAAAGACTTTTACAGTGCATGTGCACTTTATGTCATTTGTTAATATATTTTGTACTCATTGCATATACATTTTGTCATTTCTTAATATGTTCTGAACTCAATGTGTGTGCACTCTATTTCATTTCTTAATATATTCTGCACTTTTTCTCTGCCTCGTGATGACTGGGTGTTGTGTGTTGACCTTAGGTTAGTTAGCTTTAAGTAGTTCTAAGTTCTAGGGGACTGATGACCATAGATGTTAAGTCCCATAGTGCTCAGAGCCATTTTTTGTTCTGCACTTACCAATAATGTATATATTCTGTGACTGTAGACTTAGTAACTAAATTGATTAAAGAAAAATTTGTTGCTCATGGCAAGTCAAATTGACTCACCATCGCTGCCAAATTTTTGCCCCCCCCCCCCCCCCCCCCCCCAGTGGAGGGATATGTAAGACGTCTATGATTAAGGAATTTGTTGTTAGCGCACTCGAGCAGATGTAATTTCGATGGATTGCTCGTGTGCTGCCTGCGATATGTAAGCTATAAGAGAATCTCAGACCAAAGAGCAGTGTTGTATGTAGCTGGAACTGTGTAGCAGCAGGAGTAAGTAGTTGCTAGCAGTCTGGTGTATAGAGTTGGCTGTGCCGGGCATATGGAGCAATGGTGGTGCCTGAGCGTTGTAGTATAAAGTAAAAGCAGCCTCGCGCATATGTTGTTGTTGTTGTGGTCTTCAGTCCTGAGACTGATTTGATACAGCTCTCCATGCTACTCTATCCTGTGCAAGCTTCTTCATCTCCAAGTACATACTGCAGCCTACATCCTTCTGAATCTGCTCAGTGTATTCATCTCTTGCTCTCTCTCTAAGATTTTTACCCCCCACGCTGCCCTCCAGTACTAAAATGGTGATCCCGTGATGCATGCCTCAGAACATGTCCTAACAACCAATCCCTTTTTCTAGTCAAGTTGTGCCCCAAACTCCTCTTCCGCCCAATTCTATTCAATACCTCCTCATTAGTTATGTGATCTGCCCATCTAATATTCAGCATTCTTCTGTAGCACCACATTTCGAAAGCTTCTATTCTCTTCTTGTGTAAACTATTTATCGTCCATGTTTCACTTCCATACATGGCTACACTCCATACAAATACTTTCAGAAACGACTTCCTGACACTTAAATCAATACTCGTTGTTAACAAATTTCTCTTCTTTAGAAACACTTTTCTATGCCATTGAAAGTCTACATTTTATATCCTCTCTACTTCTACCATCATCAGTTATTTTGCTCCCCAAATAGCAAAACCCCTTTACTACTTTAAGTGTCTCATTTCCTAATCTAATTCCCCCAGCATCACCCGATTCAATTCGACTACATTCCAATATCCTCGTTTTGCTTTTGTTAATGTTCATCTTATACCCTCCTTTCAAGACACTGTCTATTCTGTTCAACTGTGCATATATACTACACTATTGTTATATCAAGTCCCATGTATGTTTTTAAAAAATCTCTTAATATTAATCTTTCTTACAAAAATTAACTTTTGACAATCATTCATCTCAATTTAAAGAATTTACTAATTTCTCCAATCCATGATGATCCCAATTGCTGTAAAGAAAAATCGGTTGTTTCTTTTTATACATGACAAATCTATCGGCCAGCATTGCATTGCACTGTACCAGAAAAATTTCTAATAGGAGCAGATATATATGCGTTATCCGGTGACCTTTTCAATTTATTCAGTATGATCTTTCAGGGCCATGATGCAGCACTGCTGATGTCCAAAATTTACCAGTTTAAATGCACAGTCAATTATTGAAAGGTTATAGGTGAGCACAGTTTAATCAGGAGATTAGTCACATTTTTATTATTGGTTGGTTACGAAATTTATCTGTTGGGTAGTTAAACTGAATGTGAATTATATAATTATATTTTTTCACTGTTGGGAGGTTATTATATAATTATCTTTGGGAGGTTACACTAAATGTCAATGTTATGGTTATATTTTTTACTGTTTGGATGTTATTATGAATATTATTTATCTTTGGGAGGTTACAACAGGGTGGTATATAAAACACTTTTTTTTTTTAATTTCATAGTTTGTAGAGATGGCCATCTCTATGTGGTAGTTGGAAACGAGATGGAATCCTGATCCCCTCAATCCAGAGATTCCCTTTCCACTCAAGTCTGATAAAAAATTGATACTAAATTAAGATTTCTTATTAGAAGGTTTCGTCTATTCTAATGTGAGATCAAGGAAAAGTGTAAGATATATACCCGGTTTTTCTGTGTGGATGTTTTACCTAAAAAGTTATTTTGTATTTAGTTACATTGGAAGATAATTAATGTATGCAAAATTTTTGTACATGACCAATATGTATTTCTTGTCAGCCATTATTGTAGAAAAATATGATCCTTATGTAATGTCATTATGTTAAAGTGTTCAGCATAATTCGGAAGAGGTGAAATGAGGCGACACGAAAATTGGCGCACCACACTTTGGATGGCATGGGAATGAGGATGGTGGAAATCAAGAGATGAGAGAACAGCTGTAGGATGGGATGCAGACCAACTCCTGGGTCAACGGAGCCTGTGGTACATCTGCCACTCACTAAAAGGTGATACGCAGAGGTCTGTGACGTGCAGATGGGATAAACCTGGTCCCAGTGTGTACACAGTGGATGGGAGGCCAGTTGGAAGAAGCATCATCGGTGAAACTCGCTGTGTTTGGCAGTGCAACATTACTGCAGAATCTCTTTGTGTCTTACGGCACCTTCACTTAGGACCTGAGCTAGACAGTGGCTCACATCTTATGGGATATCCTCCCTACCCACCACTAGCCAAAAGAGTAGTTGTGTCTTGTGGCCAGTCTGTATAAGGTCTCTGCTGATGAGAACAAATCACACATGCTGGTATCTCGTGTGAGGGACATCGACGCCGACCCCTAATGAGACAGAGGTCCTTCCAGTGGTCGGGCTGGAAAGTACCTCACTACATGCAGCAGTACTGTGGTCCACACAGTTGGTACTGTTGGCTCCGCATCAAGAAGATATTGGTCGCCAAGGTGACATCTCGCTACCATTGTTGGTCTCGCTTGGCTCTCATGTACTCCTGATCGTACTCACCAGTTTCACTCTTCCTCCCATTCCTGCCATGTAAACATAACCAACAGGTGTGTGTGTGTAGCTACAAACAATGAGACACCAATGTGGTGAAGCTGTCCCTCATAAACACGATACAAAATAAATAAATAAATAAACCTCCGACACTCAGCCAATCCTAAAATCAATTATATTGTTTACAACTCTGATGTTTGATAATCTGAGACAATCTAGGTCTTATAAGTGCGATTTTGCCGACAGGGGGTGGCCGAGCGGTTCTAGGTGCTATAGTCTGGAACCGCGCGACCACTACGGTCGCAGGTTCGAATCCTGCCTCGGGCATGGATGTGTGTGATGTACTTAGGTTAGCTAGGTTTAAGTAGTTCTAAGTTCTAGGGGACTGATGACCTCAGCAGTTAAGTCCCATAGTGCTCAGTGCCATTTGAACCATTTTTAAGTGTGATTTTATTTGTCATTTTAATTAACTTGTACATTTTATCCACATTTCCATGTTTTGAGTGTATATGTTAGGTTAATACACAAAGTATTACGTTCATTATTAGATAAATATCGATCGAACTTTGCCAATTTTGCTTGTATGTGGGTTTACACGAATGTACACCAGCCAAGCGCTGGACTTGGGCAGACATTAGCAGGATTGTGTAATTAAGACATTTATGTCACAAACAAATAAATGTCCAGCAACAGTGACACGTAGTGTGTTTACAAACTATAGTAATGGCTATTTGCCTCACTTTAGTTGCAGAAGAACGACCAAGACATTACTGTCACTCAGATTTACATTTAGATAATAAAAAAGTTTATTTATTTCAAATTGTATAGGGATGGATGTGTGAGTTTTCATTGGACCTTCAGTCAAAATCATGGGTTTGCCATTCAGATGAAAAGCACAAAAGTGCATACCTATGTAGATTGATCTTGCGACGTGAGACCTTGTATTTTACATTTCCCTCTTTTACTCTGGTCATGAACTGTCCATAATTGGCAGAGAAAATACAATAATCAATAAGAAAAATTAATGACCACGTCAGTAAATGTAAATTCCATCATCGAAGGCATTATCCCAGTAATGAGTGAAACAATGATTGAGAAAGGGCAGCTGGCAGGCAGTTGTCCGTGGATAACACTCTCGAAACGGTTTTGAATAGTTAAAATGATTATCATACTAATTTTGTAATACAGGAGGATCACCTGTACTCCAAAATTGTCTTGAAGTAGGGGGCTATGTAAGGTGGCATCGGTCTTGCACCTTACATGAGTCCATTTAACTTGACTATAATCACTTTGCGAGCGCTTTAGGTCAATAAAAACTACTGACATCGGCGCAGTCGCTTTGTAGATAAGTAGTTGGTAAATACTCTAAATTACGGTGTAGGAAATCTATGTGGAAACACATCGGCAAGCAGGCTAGGTAAGACAGTGAGAATTAGGCGATTTTCTAATCATAAAATTTTGCAGAAATGCAGTACGCGAGACAGAGCTCGGCTACCTCCCCGGCCAGCCGCCGAAGGCCGCAGCCTGACGGCATAAATGGTGAACTGGGGAAGTTCTGTGATCCGTTTAGGGAGGCCGCAGCTGCCGCCAGCCTCTGAGGCTGCAGGTGCTCAGGTGTTTACCAGGTCAGAGCAGTGGGTAGCTGGACGGGCTTTCCTGCGCGTGCCCTCGCCTATGTCCCACTAATTTTACGCTTTCGAGTGACTCAAGTGGGGTAGGCCAGGAGTTGCGAATAAGGAAACTTTCAATGCAAGAGTCTGTGTTCGCAACCACGGGGAATTTTGTCGGGAAAATCTCGAGTGGTATCTTACGAGAAAAATTCCAGTTAAATTTTTGTTGCCTGCACGTGTGGTTCTTCCCAGCCGGTTTGGGCGGAGTTTCGTGTAATTTTGTAGAAAGGGAAGAACTCTGGAAAAGAGTTAGATTCCCTGGCCGTACATTGGTCGGCACCTGCAAACTGGGTATTTTGAGCGTGTCTCGCGATGTGTTTCAGTCGGTAAAGTTGAGGTGGGACAACAGAGGTGAAGAGCGATCTTGCTCGACTCTCTGTCGAGGTCTCCTGTTCTGGGCTTTCGTACTGAGAAGACGTTAGCCAAGTCGTTTCCCGTTTTGGTCTCTCGTTCTGAGACGACGTTAGCCGGACCAGCTCTTTGGTGCGGGGAAGACTGTCGTAATTAGAGAAGTTTACGGACAGCGGTCTGTTGTTCGAGTATTGTAAGAGTGTACTTTCCGAGACGCCACACGCCGATCGCACGGCCGCACCGTCGGCGTCGGAGACCGCCGCTGCAACAGGAATATTACGGTGAGATCGCTCCTGCTTCGGCCTGTCTTAGGAGTAGTGATAAATAGTTGGATCACGTGCAATTGCTGTTTCCACAGAGGCTTCACGATACTTTGGGGTGTAGGAGTTCTTCGTATTTTGCGTTTTGTGTCGGTCGGTCGATCAGCCAAATTATGAGAGATCGCATTTGGTCCGATTAACACAGCTCACTGCCAATGCTAGTTAGGAGGGTAATTTGTAAATTGTTCAGTGTGTTTTATTCAGCATTGATCTGAAGGTTAGAATAAAATTACTGTGATTCAGTAGAGCCTTTCCTTTCAGTAGTTGATCCTGAATTCACTCTTTCGCTTTATTTTATTTTTGTGTACGTGTCTGATGTCATTGAACACCCTAAGTGTCCGTGATCATTCGTATTTGCAAGTAAAAATACTTGTGATTTGTCGCCAACACTACCACCGCAGATTAATTAGGGGTGACAGGGCCACATTTAAATCTAGCGTTATCCATTTTGCGTACAGTTCCACGCCCAATTTCTCTGTAAGTTGTTTGTCAGGGTCGAACACACGCAAAATCCGGCCAGCAACGGGTGGGGTGTTACAATACAAAATTTTCCCTCGTCTGCATTCACAGTGTCTTAAACATTTGTCACGCTAGTTCGTATGGTGTTTGTCAGTATAGCAATGATCTATATATTTACTTTAGAGCACATTGACGCATCATTCACACTGCTAAAAACGTATACAAAACAGTAAAAACATAAATGAACAAAAATGTCTTCAAGAAATAAACAGAACTCAGAAAAACATTCTGTTCACCTGTTTGTTGAATGTGTCTGTCCACTGCTGCACTCTGGTGGATGAGGATCAAGACTACATTCTCAACTGAACCTGCTTCAGACCACCTGTCACTGTACATGCATAAGTCGTTCTCCCAATACACAAGCTTCAGATAGGAGCGATATAAAGGCGGCATGCCCCCCTCATTCGTTGATCCCTTGTGTGAAACAACTCCTGCAAGGGTACATGAATGACTGCTCGTTAAATGTTGTTTTCTTGAATAAAAGGAGACATAAAGAGGATATTTCGTTGAATAAAGTACTACCATAGTTGTTAACAACCTATTTAGTCTTTTGGTAGATGTCCATTTCGAACCATTTCCAGACCAAGCACCATTGCACTGTAGAAAGAATTGTGGAAATAACGTCTTTGCCGCTTATGGAGCTTGTTCTCCTAATAAAATGAGCTGAAAGAAAACTCTTGAAAACGGTATTATTAAAGAATTGCAGTTATTCACCAATGGCATCAGTCTGACAGAAAGGGTGTGATAGTGCTAGAACTCACTGATGACAGACCATATTTATCAACTGTCGCTGGAGACAGGTGTGTCTGTTTCCGGTAGAAGTATCGACAGTCACCTGTAAGCTGAAAGGGCTGCTCGATGATGTCGTGTTTCAGAACCGTCAGCAATGGAAGCAGTTAAGGACGTCACGGAGAAGGTGGCCGTGGACCTGGGTGCCCTCCTAGACGCCGGGGACGACGCCATGGTGACGCTCGTGGCAGGCGACACGCGGCTGGTGGCGCACAGGGCCGTCCTGGTGGACAGGAGCCCCGTGTTCGCCGCCATGTTCGCCCACGACACCCTCGAGGCGAGCACTGGCGTGGTGAGCATCGCCGACGTGGGGGGCCCCGTGCTGAGGCAGCTGGTCTCCTACCTGTACACCCTGCGGGCCCCCCAGCTGCCCGCGATGGCCGCCCAGCTGCTGGCCGCAGCGGACAAGTACGGCGTGTCAGGGCTGAAGGCGGAGTGCGAGCGGCAGGTGGCCGCCCAGCTGACCGTGGAGACCGCGGCGGCCGCAGCCGCCCTCGCAGTCCGCCACTCTTGCAGCGACCTCAGGCGGGCCGCCGTCGAATTTATGAAGACACGAACCCGTGAGGTGATGGCCACTCAGGGGTGGGCGGATGCCATGTGGAAGCAGCCGCAAGACTTGATCGAAGTGAGCCCGCTGCTGTACGATCCACCACCAAAAATCAGGTAAGTGTGAGGCAACTCACTCACTCTTGTCTCTCAGTTCTGGATGTGTGTGTGCTTATTTCCAAGTCTATAATGTTTGCCACTGAGTTTCTTTAGATGTGTCTCTGCCGGAAAATACGCCATCATAGACAGTCGTTTAATGATAGCTCACAATGCTATCACTGCCCTTCTGTACCAGAGCTTGATAATACATAATGGCCGACCGGAGTGGCCGAGCGCTAAAGTCTGGACCCGCGCGACCGCTACGGTCCCTGAACTGAACCCAGTTCATTACCGTGTACGTTAGCTTACAAAAATCACCAAAGAGCCCGTTTGTAGACATTATTCTGTTAAACTACATGTATACAAAAAGTGGTTGTTTAGGTTTTGGCATCAACTGTCAGGACAAACGTTACACTCAGTGTGCGAGTAGAGCATGGCCCATTCTGCTGTGAACACAAAGCTGTATTGCCCAGCAAGGGCTCAGACACTGTGATATGTGTAGTTTGCAGCTGGCAGCCTGTACAGGTTGCTGTAAGCCGGTTCACATAAAGTAGCGTTTAATGTTGTCCAGTGCCTCTGTGGCAGATGACAATGAGACACATTTGAGTAGTGTCACATTGCATAAAGATGAGACCGAGTAAGTCACTTACAGCCGACACCTCGAGCAAGGTATTGTACTGCAGAATTATTATAGGAGGTCGGCAACATATTTACAATTTTAGATTGCTGATGTTTACCTCTATATTTTCTTCGTGTAGTAAAGCATACTATCACAGTAATCACAATTCACACCGCAGTACTGTCTGCCCCCGGTAGCTGAGTGGTCAGTGCAAGAAGTGTCAGTCCTAAGGGCACGGGTTCGATTCCTGGCTGGGTCGAGGATCTTCTCCGCTCAGGGACTGGCTGTTGTGTTGTCCTCATCATGATCCCCATCAATGCGCAAGTTGCCAAAGTGGCGTCAAATCGAAAGACTTGAACCCGGCTAACGGTTTACCCTAGGGGAGTCCCTAGTCACATGACCTCAGTACTACAGCTTTGTCTGCTGCATAGTTGTCTGTCACTTTTTTCTACGTGCAAGCCATATATCAGTAACCATCCCAACATATTTCTTCGTTCTCTCCTAATCCAAACACTACATGAAAGATTCTAATTGCTCACGTTACTCAAAATAATAATAATCTGCTGTCAGGGCTTATATGGAAGATGTTCAGAAAACCAGGTGAAGTAAGCATCAGTGCTCCAGTGTATGGCTACTCACACCTCTCGCAGCCTGAGGCCACCTCACGAGACTACAAGCCAATCCTCATGGCGGTTCCAGCTGGCCCCATAAAACTGAGTCTTCCCATCTCATATTGTTCTCTTCTCTATTCAGCCATTACATGAAGTCCACGCAGTAGTTCGATACGTTCCTTTCTGCGACACACAGGATACCGTGCTTTACTGTGTCTTCCATGAAGAAGTATCGCTGCCCTGTCTGCCTGTCTCCATTGCTCTATGGCTTTACTATAGCCACCCAGTGAACACTTTCATTCTACTGTGGCACTCACTATGACATTACATATATCCCATCTCTTGTTGTTGCTATTCCACCTCTGATAGTCTGTGAGCATTAAAGAATTCTGGGACCAGAGTTTCCTTTTTTTCTGCACCATCTTAACAATAACATATGTCCATACAAGTCTAATAGCCTTTCACACTGATAAATTATCATTTATTTTTCATTTAGATTTCAATACTTACATAGCATTTTATGTGCTATTTGACATATTGGAAATCTTGTGTTTGACATGACACTACATGCATTCCTTGAACCAATTTTAATGAACTTGTAGCCAGTATTGTAAATCATTCAGTGTTTTTGTCTTTTATTCAGTAAAGACTAACATGAAAATTCATGTTTGAAACAATCAACATATTAGAATTGTTATTTATATTCTTGAAGAAGCTTAAAACATCACACTTAAATACATTTCTCTACATCACTCCAAACTCGTTCTGTACGCTGTGGGAAATGACACAGGCTCTTAAGTTTGAAAACCTTTTATGAACGGTAATCTTTTAAAGAACAGTAATCGTTATGTATATTTTACAAGTTCTCTTGATGATGTGTATTAGACCCATGCTGTAATTAGTGATCTTAACCTAATTCACTGCCTCATACTTCCCACACTATTGTGGGAAGTATTGTGATTGTCAGTTGCAGACACATATACAATATTCGGTTCTGGAGCTGCCTCGGTCTTTCACTGATTTCACTCCCCTTCCCCCTGAAAAATTATACTTAGTTTCACACTAAAATTCTTAGAATTTTAATAATAATTAAAATAAGATGGATACAACCGAATGCAAGCAGAATTATTTTTTACTTCATACAGTGAAGTGATACAGTGCTTTCCTATTCTTCAGGGAGGATGTCTCATGATCCCATGTTCATCCTCCTCCCATTGTGTCCGTGCCAGGCCTTCTAGACATCAATTCTCATGGAATTTACCATCCGCATCTACTGTATGTGGAAGACAAACTTAATTTTATTTCAGTAGCAAGTTCACAGGACAACTTACTACATCATCAATCACAAACATTGCTCATAGCCCCTCCACTCTACACACACACACACACACACACACACACACACACACACACACACACACAATCAGTACATCAGTGTTTGTTTTTCCGTGACTGGGCTATGAGACAGCTTACTTTAACTGCCTCATGGTTTCATGTGTGCCTACAAAGGGAGGACCCTTGTTCGAAAAATACTTAAATTTCTGTCAGCCATATTATTTAGATTTATGTTGTAATACTTTTATGACGAGTAACTGTTGCACTGCCACAGCCTCTTTCTGTTGTCAACTCACTAGTTCCACCTTGCTGCACTGCCTGCTGTACTGAATTCCTTCTCCTTTGAAACGCGCTGTCAACCATTTCGTTATCTGTACCTTTCAAAGGCCCGGTTTTAAAACACGCTGTGAATGCTGTCTGATGATCGAAGTATCACATTATTAACATTAATTTTTTTTTTCACAACCAGATGAGTGTCGTGCCTGTCCAATTTATATGCATGTGTTATCATGCTCAGAAGAAGCCAAATGTCCTGAACTGTGTTCCACCTGGTTTGTATGCAGCCACATAACCTAAGGGTCTTGCAGTTTGTCTGCTCTCTTTCTGATACAGTCGTTTCACTACACAAAATTATTACTACAACAGACCACCAGAGAAAACTGCCCTTTACGGTTATCGTCCATATGAAAACCAATTCCACAATAACGTAAATATCAGAAAATCTGTTACCAGAGGTGACCGTCCTCAGTGCTTGTAAGTTCAAGTTCATTAAAATAAATGACATTTCCAAAGGCAAGATTAAATTTCAGACTACATAGTTTTGTATTGGACTGGGACCCAGGACTCCAATCCACTCACTACTGTCTCAGCTAATGAAGCATGAGAGATTTTAACTATCATTTTAACCACATGTAACAGCATTAAAACTTGGTATGATGGGGCATAAAGTTTTGTTTTGGGGAGATATTGTGAATGAAGCAAAATAAAATTTTATGCATCGAAATTTTTCACCACTAGAGGGATGATGAAACTTAAATGATTATACAACAAAGTATTCACGTGCTGCGTTTCGAACGCAGCACATATCACACTGTTTTCTAGCCACATATAGAAGTACAATGTCAGTTTATTTCATCACTAGCAAGATATGGTCGTATCTGAACTAGAAATTATCAGAGAAATAGTTAATTCTCCAAAGTGTTGCAAACTGCAATGCATACACCCACAACAACGTATAAAATGGTGATCAGTGCTATTCTGTGACTAAAAGCCAGACACTTAAATTAATCCCCAGTCGCCAGGCTGAAACGTAACAGTGCATGTACTGCTGTTTTATAAGTGATCTAGGTTGGTATGATCACAAAACATACAAATATATGATTTAATTCTTACTTTCGAGAAGGTGAGATAGGCTCCCTCATGACTGTATTGCACTTGCTAGTTCCATCTTCTGTTATAGACAGCAGATTCTCGAAATAGGCCATACCCATCCTCACAAGACTTGATTTGAACCACAGTTGTGCAGAGTCCCAAAAGGAAACCGCTGGGGCCTGAGGGCCTCCCGGCAGACTTATACCAGGTTGTGGAGGCCAAAATGAAAAACTAAACTGCTCGTAGTGTGTAATGAGCCAATGAATTCTGACGGAAAAATTTCAAAGGAATTTTTTGAAGGAATCGTGGTGCTAGTTCCGAAGCACCCACACAGTGCTCAGTAAAAAACGTAAGACCGGTTACTCTCCTGAATAGTGATTACAAAATTGTGGTGCGCGTTCTTGACTGCAGAGTAAAAATGTCAATGCATGAGGTAACTGGCCCATATCAAACTAGTGCAGGTCGACACAGATCAATTATTCAAATTGTCTGTGAATATAGACACGTTCTAGCTACGACACATGTTCCCAGGCATCAGTGTGCTGTACCCAGCTGGAGTGGCCGAATGGTTCCAGCCACTACAGTCTGGAACCGCGTGACCACTACGGTCGCAGGTTCGAATCCTGCCTCGGGCATGGATGTGTGTGATATCCTTGGGTTAGTTAGGTTTAGGTAGTTCTAAGTTCTAGGGGACTGATGACCTCAGAAGTTAAGTGCCATAGTGCTCAGAGCCATTTTTTCCAGTGCGCTGTAATATCGCTCGACTTTGAGAATGCTTTCGATAGGTGAGCCATTAGTGTGTTCTTGAAACAATGACCATACTGGACTTTCACAAGTGTTTTGCCGACATCACTGGTAGAATTTTGAAAAACAGCACCTCCATGAACAGCCCCTCAAAAATCACGATTAATGGTCAGCTAACCTGACAACTTGGGTTCACAAGTTGGGTGCGACAAGGTTGTCCTGTGTCGACGGCCTTGTTTGCCATCGCCACTGGACCCCTGCTAGCCACTCTGCAGAAACCGCTACGAGGGCTGCACGTACACGGCCAGAGTATCATTTGCGGGTCTCGTGATCACCGGCGAAAGTGACTGGGAGAAGGCATTGCACGTAATCAGCAAACACGAACTTGCATCAGGTGCGAAGCTGAGCAACACTAAATCACGTGTGGAATATCTTCGTAAAACACGGGAGACCTCAATGTGGTCATCCAAATGCAAATCTTGGGTATCGGCTACAGGTATAATATAAATCGGACTACATCTGCGAACTAGGAAAATCCTTGCCAGCGTGCCAGCTAGCGTCAATGAACATAGCGCGAGAAGACTTGACGATATCCAAAAGGCCAGCTTTGCAAGTATGTACGTGGTTTCTGAAGTCAACTGCGTGGCATAGGTTGTACCCATTTCACGTGAAACAGCGGCAAGATTTCTCCCAGCTTCGAGTCATTTTGTAACTCGTGGTAACATTTTGAAGGTAAAGTTTGATATGTTAACTCCACAGCTGAAAATGTGTGGGGGGGGGGGGGGGGGGGACTAAATCTCACATACGTATGGAGAAAGTCACAAGTTCTATTCGTGTGTTCCACATATGAGCTATGGAAGAAGACACCCATGAACCTCACGTCCCACTTACCAGACGAAATTACTTCCACTGTCTTGCACCCACCCATAGAAGTAGAGCATGTCCCCAATCGTTTTTTTATCATTTTGAACAACTTTAATTCGAACTCAGTTATACCCAAACCAGAGATCGCCCGTCAAATATGGTAAAAGTTAGAAAGATATACGTGGAATTAACGGAAAACGAAAGCAGAAATGTGACTGCACAAAAGTAGTCGCACTACAGCTGGACGATCATTTGAATAAACAACAGCACTCCTCACCTACCAACAAATGTGGAAACTATTAGCTACAGGGCAGTAAACAGGAAAGTAGCAACCAAAGCGAAACTTCAGGCAATCCATCTGGGTGATTCGCCAACACGTGAGAATTGCGACCTGTTAGACACCGAAGAACACAGGTTTGTGCGCACTCAGGTGAAGGATATCCAGTGAGTTATCAGACAAATGTTTGCCACGATAACACGAACACTACCCCCAATACCACGCCCGCCAATTTTTTGAATCATATAAATGTGTGATGTCCATCTACAATGAAGGAATGGTGTAAACTGGCCACACGGACAAACAACGTATTACCTGGTAACAGAAGGAAACAATTCGAGCAGACGTTGGGTGAGGCGCCGCACGCACGCCGGGCGCAAGCGGACGTGGCGCGGAAACTTCGCAATTCTTTTTAGTTAATATAGTTACGTGAAACAGTCTGCAAAGTGAATAGGAAAAGACGTAAAAACAAGAATAACATAACGAATCGTCCTAGAGCTCTTTTCTTCTTATACAGTATTTTTTTATTTATTTATTTTTAAGGAAACAGAAATCTACTCTAAAATATGTAGGTCAGAAGTACCTTATTTTATGTTGAAGGAATCTCGGAGGACAATTTTGTCCTCAAGAGAAAAGATTTCGTACATTTTAATAAATGTTATTTACCTAATTCTGTACTCCAAAACTTGTTTTAGCCAGAAGAAGGGACTGTCCTGATTTCTACTATTATGCATTTCATTCAGAAATCGCAGCATGGAGCTTCCAGCGAGTGGAAGATAACAGAAGACCAACTTGGCAAACATACCTCAGGAACTGATGCACTGGGCGACTTACAAGATACTGCGAAATAAATCGAAAACAAACAACCGTGAACACGTAACTTACAAGTCGTCGCTCACAGCTGAGATAGTTTCTGTGCAGACATCGTCTTCTGGATGAAGTATTAAAAATAAAGAAAATAAAAAATGATCCACGAAATGCCCGCATCTCGTGGTCGTGCGGTAGCGTTCTCGCTTCCCACGCCCGGGTTCCCGGGTTCGATTCCCGGCGGGGTCAGGGATTTTCTCTGCCTCGTGATGGCTGGGTGTTGTGTGACGTCCTTAGGTTAGTTAGGTTTAAGTAGTTCTAAGTTCTAGGGGACTGATGACCATAGATGTTAAGTCCCATAGTGCTCATAGCCATTTTTTGATCCACGAAAATACTGGAGCACCTCGGTGACAGGGACGGGGGATGCATCGCGGGCAGGCCTCGGAGTCCTCAACTGCTGGTCTCCTTGGCCCCGCCTGCCTGGTGCTGACCAGCGACTCCCGGAAAAAGAATGTCGGTACATCACAGAGAGAGCGGACAGCTGAGACAGGTATAGGGGCGGCACGGCAGACAGGTCTGTGGATTCTTGGCCCCTGCCCTCTTTGTCGCCACCTTCCTGGCACTGACACCCTAAAAAAAAAAGTAAACCTTTGTAATGGAAGATATCGTGTAGAGAAAAGGATGCTGTAGTGGTTAAAAAATGAAATTGAAAAAAGTTGTTAAGGCGGCCAGTTTCTAGTATGCACGTAGTGGCTTTGAATCCCATCACTTCCATGAAGTTATTAGCTAAAGAAGCTGAGATGATTCGAGCTACCTAGGCTCAACATCTGGGTTCGTTTCTGACACCAGGCAATCATTTTTAACAAGCAGAAGCAGCATCTCTCCCACCTCTGGTAACCTGGAGGAGAGTCAGTAAGGACGCGGAAGTCATGCCAGGTCGGAACTCTGTCACCAGTTACCTTTCTTACACGATATTTTCTTTTTTTTTAATCAATGAGCCAATCGACGTGCAAGGTCAGAGGGTACTTGACTCTTATTGCATTTGAGCTTGAGATGTGGAAAATATTGGCGCTGCACTCAAATCTCCGTTTTCGTCACGTTTGATCCCTTTGAGATGATACATTTCCGCCCTTTCATTGTTTCTGCATGACTGCAAAGTCCTCAAGACCTTCACAAAAGACACGTGTCTGTGTTCGAATCCTGGCCTGTCATTTCAAGGTCACACGCACACACAAAACAACATGTGACAAATTACTATGGTTTTTAACAACTCTCCGGACTTTGTCAACAATAATTATGGGTACTGGTTTCGACTCGCAAGTCAAACATGGAACTTTTCGTCATATCATGTCAGTTTCAGCTAGGAGCTCCCGGTTGAAAGGAATTCGATAATCAACGTCTCTTTGTATGTAGCCAACAACGATGTGTGTAATGTTAGATTCATAGTCAGCACAGATATTTTCGTCATATGCGCATTTCGCTGCTGTTTAAGTAAACCGATATGTGACTTCTACACGTGACTGGAAGTGAACGTAGAGGGGTGCAGGGTTCGAAGCCTGGTAAGGTAAAACATTTTAATCTCGTCATTTCAGTTTATCATCGCGCTACTGGTTAAAAGTGACGATTTCTAATGTTTGATTGTGCTTACTTAAGTGTCAGATTAAGTCCGGGGTTGAAATCCCGGTCAACAGACAACTTTGTCATGTCATTTCAAGTTTACACATGGGCACTCTTCCTCACTTGTGACTGAAACCATATTTATCATATTTCATGTTACTGTTAACAGGAGTAATATCTGCTGGATTGTATTCAGAGAGTGTAATGCAGAAACAAAATTTTTGTTGTACAATTTAAAGGTGAAACTCGCTTTTTGAAATGTTGGCTGTGTAATAAATTCGTGGGTACAATCGTAATGGCTGTGTAATCTCTAATACCATGTTTTCTGATATTTGCATTATCGTAGTACTAATTTGCATCTAAACTGGTAGTCACACAAAGCAGTTGTCTCTTGTGGTCTCTTGGAGTACCATTTCGTATACTGAAACGACTTTACTGAAAAGAGAGTAGAGGACGTGTGTTATGTGGATTGCATACAAATCAGGTAAAACAAAATTCTGATCATTCAGGTAGTTTTGTGCATGATAGTACATGTTAAATACGTTTGCATATGCTATCAGACGCACAAAATCTCTCTCTCTCTCTCTCTCTCTCTCTCTCACACACACACACACACACACACAGACACACAAATTTTTATGGGTGTAGAGTTGCCAGTTTGGTGCTATTTATATCTGACATGTATTAAACAATTCGGTGTGTCTGTGTGTCAGAAACTTTCAGTATCTCAGAGCCTGTGTCAAGAAATGGACCGATAATTGGATTGAATTTTTTTGGCTTTGTATGAGGGAACTGCCTCTTTGAAAATCTTGAGATGGAATGTGATATGTGGTAGTTAAGCTGCAGACAGAGTAGTAGTATTACCTGTAACAAGCCTGTTCTGCAGTTGAGGTGAGTCACTCATTAGCTACAGCATAGTGAGATCAAAGGAGCTGACTTCCAGGAATGAGTGAGACAAAATGTGACAACTTAATTCATTCATTGAACCTTTTTTTTTGCAGTTTTCTTCATCGTGTTGTTTGTATGTGTTTGTAGCAAAGTGTGGCAGTTTCTGTGTTCTGTGCAGGAGGCTCTCTGCAAAGGAGAGATGCAGCAGACTGATCCAGGTGGCCGAGCAGGGGGCAGTGGGGGAGCTGAGGGCGCTGCTCGCCCAGGGGGCCGACGTGGAGGCGAGGGGTGGGGTGTGGGGGTGGACTGCCCTGCACTGTGCAGCACAAAGGGGAGACGTCGAGATGGCGTGGCTGCTGGTGGAGGCGGGGGCGGCGGTGGACGCCAGAGACAGCTGGTGGCAGAGGACGCCTCTGCACGTGGCTGCAATGTGGGGTGGCACTGCTGTGGCGAGGCTGCTTCTGTGGGCGACTGCCGATCCCAACGCCAGGGATGGCAGAGGGTGGACGCCGCTGCACTGGGCAGCAGCCAATCGCCACGCAGAAGTTGCGGCTGTGCTGCTCGAGGCGGGGGCTGACAGGGGGGCCACAGCTAGTGATGGTCGGACAGCACTGGACCTCGCCAGTGATGAAAATGAGTGGAGGCTGATGGAGTTGCTGTCATGAGGCAGCCATTCCAACGGACTGTCTTGCAAAAAAAAAAAAAAAAAGGACTGAAACAACTTCTTCAGTAACAATTAGCATTCTTCTTCAATAAACAATTCAAAAATTCAATCCTACTGTCACTCACTAATTTTACTCCTCCTCGAGTAGCATACTGCACACAAATAGTCTAAGGAACGCTGTGGCAAAACTGACACAGCACTAGGTAACAGTAAAGTAAATCAGGTAACAACAGGCAACCTTTCTCTCAAGGAAAATGCCTCGAGTACAGTTCTGCACTAAACTTTGCAAAAGTCAACAGTTAAATATGAATAAACACTGTTGCTCTATAATATCTGATCGCTGAAAACTGTTTCACATCGGCCATTGCAATTTGCATCATATCGAAATCACTGCTATATGAGTTCTATCACCAGAATTTTCACTTCCGATATCACACTCAATTTACTTCTGCATATTCAACAAACATTGTAAAGTACTGTACTCCCCGTGTCTAATTACAATGAGATATTAGTGGTAATATGCACACTATATTATGCTCCTATCATCTGGATCTATATGGTCAATCCACATTTAACTAAACACGATTGGAGTACAACCTCCCACCTCACAGTTCCCACACAGCTGTTACGCTGCTCTTGCAAAACGCGCCACAACCTACCGGACCACGTGCACCTTTATTCCCACGTTACAGGATAACACAATAAACTTCCCTGCTCTCTCTTTCACATTCCCCTCCCGTCGGTCTACACTACACTTCCCTCAACCAGACACCACTGCCAGCAGCTACCTCACTGCCCCCAGGTGGCGGTCTGCAGAATTACAGCTCTCACCTGCTCTGCAACTGGCACAGGAATGTCACACCTGTTCCACTACCAAAGCACCGAAACCAATGATGCTACTAATATTATGTGAAACAACTATGCACACAGAGAAAACTTTTCAGTTTTCGAAAATAAATTAGAAAACAATATCATCAGCAGTGCCAATAGTTAAACATTGAATTACAGCTCAGAACCAAACAGCACCTACATTGTACCTCACTCTCTCATATAGCGGCAATTTAATATAAACCTGCTAGGAACTTGGAGAACTTAGCTGTAAAATGTATGGATGGTTCATCGTAGACCACTTGGTTTATCAAGACACAAAATACCCTTTTTGATTCTAATGAAAAGCAGTTACCAGTCGCAGTAAAATAGTTGTAAAGTAACGATACCACATACAAAATGTAGAGGAAATCCTGTCCTTCTAGTACTGTTGTCTGTAATTGATGTAAAGGATTGCAGCAACCAAAATAATTATAGTTCTATTTGATACAGAACGCTGAGGCTCAAATTTCAGCACATGCAAGCAAAACAAATTTCACAACGATACACACGAATCTCGACACTCATCAGTCACAATGGCACAGCTGAGACGGTAACACAAGTCGTGGAACTACAGGTAATAAAATTATATTTACATCACGTATATAAGTGTAGTGAATGTCAATTACTATTATGTTACTTAATTCCCTTACTTCTGATGGCACAGTTTCTTTGACCTTAAATAGAATTGAAGTTGGAGTAATTCGTTTGTATTGTTATGAAAGAGCAGCTATTCCATATTGATACAGATAACAACAGGCAGGGCTGGCACTAGACTCTCCGGGCCCCCGCTAAATGTTTTTGGGCATCGTCCAAATTTTCCTATTTTAAACTATGTTAATTCGGATAACGCCAGATAAAGGTAATAAAAATAATCAATCAATGGCTTTTTTAAACAAACTTTGATTCTCGCAGTTTGCATAAATTCGACACTTTACTAAACTGTACTTTAGCTTTTTTTTTTTGGAAGCTTGTTGTTTTTGTGGTCTTCAGTCCTGAGACTGGTTTGATGCAGCTCTCCGTGCTACTCTATCCTGTGCAAGCTGCTTCATCTCCCAGTGCATACTGCAGCCTACATCCTTCTGAATCTGTTTAGTGTATTCATCTCTTGGCCTCCCTCTACGATTATTACCCTCCGCCCGGCACTCCAATACTAAATTGGTGATCCCTTAATGCCTCAGAACATGTCCTGATAACCGATCCCTTCTTCTAGTCAAGTTGTGCCACAAACTCCTCTTCTCCCCAATTCTATTCAATACCTCCTCATTAGTTATGTGATCTACCCATCTAATCTTCAGCATTCTTCTGTACCACCATATATCGAAAGCTGCTATTCTCTTCTTGTCCAAACTATTTATCGTCCATGATTCACTTCCATACATGGCTACACTCCATACAAATACTCTCAGAAACGACTTCCTGACACTTAAATCTATACTTGATGTTAACAAATTTCTCTTCTTCAGAAACGCTTTCCTTGCCATTGCCAGTAAACGTTTTATATCCTATCTACTTCGACCATCATCAGTTATTTTGCACCCCAAATAGCAAAACTCCTTTACTACTTTAAGTGTGTCATTCCCTAATCTAATTCCCTCAGCATTACCCGAGTTGACTACATTCCATTATCCTCGTTTTGCTTTTGTTGATGTCATCTTATATCCTCCTTTGAAGACACTGTCCGTTCCGTTCAACTGCTCTTTGCTGCCTCTGACAGAATTACAATGTCATTGGTGAACCTTAAAGTTTTTATTTCTTCTCCATGGATTTTAATACCTACTCCGAATTTTTCTTTTGTTTCCTTAATTGCTTGCTTAATATACAGATTGAATAGCATCGGGTAGAGGCTACAACCCTGTCTCACTCCCTTCCCAACCACTGCTTCCCTTTCATGTCCCTCTACCCTTATAACTGCCATATGGTTTCTGTGCAAATTGTAAATGACCTTCCGCTCCCTGTGTTTTACCCCTGCCACCTTCAGAATTTGAAAGAGAGTATTCCAGTCAACATTGTCAAAAGCTTTCTCTAAGTCTACAAATGCTAGAAACGTAGGTTTGCTTTTTCTTAATCTTTCTTCTAAGGTAAGTCGTAAGGTCAGTATTGCCTCATGTGTTCCAGTATTACAACAGAATCCAAACTGATCATCCCGAGGTCAGCTTCTACCAGTTTCTCCATTTGTCTGTAAAGAATTCGTGTTAGTATTTTGCAGCCATGACTTATTAAACTGATAGATCGGTAATTTTCAGATCTGTCAGCACCTGCTTTCTTTGGGATCGGAATTTTTATATTCTTCTTGAAGTCTGAGGGAATTTCGCCTGTCTCATACATCTTGCTCACCAGATGGTAGAGTTTTGTCAAAACTGGCTCTCCCAAGGCTGTCAGTAGTTCTAATGGAATGTTGTCTACTCCCAGGGCCTTGCTTCGACTCAGGTCTTTCAGTGCTCTGTCAAACTCTTCACACAGTATCATATCTCCCATTTCATCTTCATCTACATCCTCTTCTACTTCCATAATATTGTCCTCAAGTACATCGCCCTTGTATAGACCCTGTACATACTCCTTCCACCTTTCTGCTTTCCCTTCTTTGCTTAGAACTGGGTTTCAATCTGAGCTCTTGATATTCATACAAGTGGTTCTCTAAGATAAGTTGTAGAGTCAGTATTTCCTCAGGTGTTCCAATATTTCTACGGAATCCAAACTGATCTTCTGCTTCTACCAGTTCCTGTAGGCAGTATCTGTCTTACCCCTAGTGAGATAATCCTCTACATCCTTAAATTTGTCCTCTAGCCATCCCTGCTTAGCCATTTTGCACTTCCTGTCGATTTCATTTTTGAGACATTTGTATTCCTTTCTGCCTGCTTCATATTTTCATATTTTCTCCTTTCATCAATTAAATTCAATATTTTTTCTGTCACCCAAGGATTTCTACTAGCCCTCGTCTTTTTACCTACTTGATCCTCAGCTGCCTTCACTATTTAATCCCTCAAAGCTACCCATTCTTCTTCTACTGTATTTCTTTCCCCCATTCTTGTCAATTGTTCCCTTATACTCTCCCTGAAACCCTGTACAACCTCTGGTTCTTTCAGTTTATCCAGGTCCCATCTCCTTAAATTCCCACCTTTTTGCAGTTTCTTTAGTTTTAATCTACAGTTCATAACCAATACATCGTGGTCAGAGTCCACATCTGCCCCTGGAAATGTCTTACAATTTAAAACCTGGTTCCTAAATCTCTGTCTTACCATTATTTAATCTATCTGAAACCTGTCAGTATCTCCAGGCTTCTTCCATGCATACAGCCTTCTTTTATGATTCTTGAACCAGGTGTTAGCTATGATTAAGTTGTGCTCTGTGCAAAATTCTACCAGACGCTTCCTCTTTCATTTCTTACTTCCAATCCATATTCACCTACTGCGTTTCCTTCTCCTCCTTTTCCTACTATCGAATTCCAGTCACCCATAACTATTAAATTTTCGTCTCCCTTCACTATCTTAATAATTTCTTTTATCTCATCATACATTTCTTCAATTTCTTCGTCATCTGCAGAGCTAGTTGGCATTTAAACTTGTACTACTGTAGTAGGTGTGGGCTTCATGTCTATATTGGCCACAATAATGTATTCACTATGCTGTTTGTAGTAGCTTACCCGCACTCTTATTTTTTTATTCATTATTAAACCTACTCCTGCATTACCCATATTTGATTTTGTATTTATAACCCTGTATTCACCTGACCAAAAGTCTTGTTCCTCCTGCCAACGAACTTCGCTAATTCCCACTACATCTAACTTTAACCTATCCATTTCCCTTTTTAAATTTTCTAACCTATCTGGCTGATTAAGGGATCTGACATTCCACGCTCTGATCCATAGAACGCCAGTTTTCTTTCTCCTGATAACGACATCCTCCTGAGTAGCCCCCGCCCGGAGATCCGAATGGGGGACTATTTTACCTCCGGAATATTTTACCCAAGAGGACGCCATCATCATTTAACCATACAGTAAAGCAGCATGCCCTCGGGAAAAATTACGGCTGTAGTTTCCCCTGGCTTTCAGCCGTTCGCAGTACCAGCACAGCAAGGTCGTTTTGGTTAGTGTACAAGGACAGGTCAGTCAATCATCCAGACTGTTGCCCCTGCAACTACTGAAAAGGCTGCTGCCCCTCTTCAGGAACCACACGTTTGTAAGCTTAATTTTCTGTAATCCGAATATAGTGTAACGACTGGATAAACTGTGACCCATAGCTATCGAAGCTGATCCAACATGCCGCTCTTGCCCCATTGCTGTTCTGTAACAGTTCGTAACTCTGGCAAGAACACTCAGTGGCCACTCTGCTTGCGCGATGCTAACAGGCAAAGTAAAGTGCAGAACAATCCGTAAGGCCATCATTGTATTCTGCAGTACGTCATTAAAATTGGACTTACGAAGAGCTTTGAGAAGGCGCAGAAGAAGTGGCTTCATGGATCTTTTTAAAAGCAAAATTTCTTCTTTCAGGCCGTGTTTATTAACATCTACACTGCTGAAAGATTTGAAGTTTTCCACATGATCTGCTACTGGAGAATCTTGTTCGCTTATGTAGTTCCACAAGAAACAGAATGTGTCTGTGTTGTCTGTGGTAGCACACCCTACACTTAAGTTTCCCACAGCTGTGTAATAACGTGGTAAACATTTAGTTAAAATCTGTCCTTCATGCTCTGTTTTAAATCGTCTTCTGATGCTTCACCAACAAAGCGATTTCTTCTGTCTTTCTGTTTCTCTCTGTCATGAATCATTACATTCAGTTCAGGTGATATTCCAATATTTTCTGCTACTTCCCAAATTCCTGCGTAAATAGTATAACAACATTTGTCAGTTGATTTAATTCTTTCTCGACACTCTTAGTAGTACTACTTAAAACATCTGTCATTGTTTCTGTCGTTGGAAGTATAACTTTACGTATATTTATTGCAGGTAATAATTTTTAAAACATTTGTAATACATACTGGAATAATTTCAAATACTTCTGAAAGCCCTTCAGTTCAGTGTGTGGCTCCGAAGTCCAAGTTATTTGCAAGTTCAATCACCCTTTGTAATTCTGACAAATCCTCTGCAAATGGAGGCATGGGACCTACCAGCACAGACCATCTCGTTGCCGACATTTTTTTAAAAAACTTTCCATTGGTGTCACATTCATTTTAGATGAATTTCTTAAAAACATCAGCTGCCCTGAAAACAGAGGATGAACGTCATCAGGAAATATCGCAGTCAACATGAGTGCTTCTTTCTTCCAGATCTTCCCCAGAGGTGGCAGATACAAACTGAGGTTTCACTGCTCCGTGGTCATCAGTAACTTCCGTGTCACACACAATCTTACACACCTCCGCCGTGATATTAAACACTCTTTGCGTAGCTAACACAGTGCAATGTTATGCCCCTCGCCGAAAATTCGGAATGCGCCTGACGCCCTTCATATGGTGTTGTCTGCTGTTACTGCACACTGGAGCGGTACAGCGCGCTTCAGTAGAGGGGAAACAGCCCAGAACTCCATCTCCTTTCCCCGTATCGTCAAACACACCTGTGTTCACCGCTGGTATCTGCTCAGTAAGGGAACGTCATATATTCTGAAACGTGTTCCTGTTTATTTAAACTCGTGTTTGTAAATGTCTGGTTGGTATCTGAGAAACTGGTAAAATGTATTTTGATATATAAACACGTAAATCTCAGTGCAAGGCAGCAGTACTGTGTTAAAATTGAATTTTGAGCGGGAGTGCGTGCAGCAGACGCTACACAATGCAGAATCCAGGCTACCCAGTAAATCAAACAATACGCCTGCGAGAGAGCAGTCCTTTTTTTAAAAATGCTATTTGACTGCAAAACAAATGACAGGTTGAAATGACTGCCCTGAATACTGTTAATCTTTATCTTTAGAGTTGCAAACAATCACAATATCAGAAGTGTTACTCTAATTATGGAGCAAATGATCATAAAATTTTACACATTTGACCTTGTGCTAAAAGTGCATGAAAATTCACAAGATAACATCTTTCTGAATTCATTTACCTATTTGAAACCTGTAAAATGATATGATATTTTTCGCAGATACATTCTGACAGTCACTGTACCTTACAATGGACATGAACTTCGCTGGCAATTACATTTGTTGGCCTACCTGTGCGAACGGAAGCCTCATCTGTTCTGCAACCTGTTACAACTAAGATAATGAAAAAAGTGTCATAAACCAAAGTTCATTTACCGTAATTGGGAGCGGTATGCAATGCAAGCGGTATCTTATCAGTTTCCATAAAAATGTTTCTGTAGTACGCAACTCGCGATGAGCAGTTCGAATATGCAAACACACTCATAAAGTTGAAGAATGAAAAATAAGGAACTAAAGTTAACGACTGATGAACGAGAACAAAGATTCCAAGTATAACTATCCTTCATTAATCCTTAAGAACTAAACACCCTTTCATGAAGTTCTCACAACTAGGGAGGTTGGCAAAGTAATTCTTAATGAATTTCCTATGTACAATCACTTCCTTTAACACATGTTTTAGTTATAAGACAAAACCATTCAATGCAAAACCGTAAACAAGAACATTTTAGAAGCCGTTTGTGCGTACAGACGAGTGATACCACACAGAGCAAGATCACATGTGCTGCCGGCAATTCTTTCGCTCGACTCCCACATGTTTTTCGGTTGTCAGCCACAAATAGCTACGGTAACTGCTGCACAAACGGGGAATTGGCATTCGTTTTCCAAACTTACTGCAAAATCTACTAAGCAATGCAAGTACTACAATGGTCGAGAAACAGGTGCCGTGACAATGTGTCGGTCTGTCAGGCAAGGCTGTCCGCTTTCAGTGCTTCTGTATGTCTCAGGCTTGTGTCGTTTCCTACAGAGTGGTCCACAAATCAATAAATAGCAATAGAGAGCTTTAATATGTTTCAGCTCAAAGTATCGGTTCACATTGCGGCTAGGAGAAGTGCCGAGGGCGTCTTTTGAACACTCATTGCGATCTCCTTTTCCAAAAATCTGCCTCACGACTGTAGCGGACAAATCCTTTCGCATACTGGACTTACTGTAACTGGGCCACCAATTAAGAAATGAGCTCATATATTGCCTTGTGTATTGACATGCTTTCCAGATATCAATGATTTCGGAACGGAGTACTTTAGAAAATCTTGTAAGTAAAAGGCTGTCTCAGGTTAGCCCTCACTGATGATGCGAGAAATATCTTTGGACTACTCGCCGATTAAGGGGCACCGGAAAGGCTCAAAATCATGAAAAGTTCAATTTTTACTTTTTTACGTTTTCTGAATCTGCAGACTATTACCTTTAATAGATATATAATTTATTCAATTCCGAAGACTACAACTATTTTTAAATTTTTTTTTGAAACGTGTTCTGCATGGGCGTGACCCACTGTGGCGCTGTTAAACTGCTGTCAAATGGTGTTATTATTAACGTCCGTGTTCATCAGGTACATTTTAGTGATGTGAGATAAAGTATGTGTTGTGGCTAACCTATTTTCAGAGACTTAGCAGCACCTGAACTGTTGAAAAAGTGTATTCACGGAAAAACTCAAAACCCCAATGAAAGTGTAAATAGTGTTACATGGTCGAGAATCCCCAAGACTGTATTTGTTGGAATAGAAACACTTCACTTTGGTGTGTATGATGCTGTTGCGACTTTCAATGATGGTAACATTGTAAGGTGCAAGGTATTTAGAAATATGGGAATGAAGATAGGTTCTAACACGGTACGAGCGATGCTTGCTTTAGACAAGGAACGCCCTCGGGCTGCAGACAGGGCTGTAAAGAGTGTAGAAATACAAGCAAGAGTAAACAGGAGGAGGAACAAGAGGAAGCTGGAGGAGGAGTTTGCAGAGGATGAAGATAATCCATCCTATGGACCTGGAATGCACTAAAAAGTTAATCCAATCTTTGTCGCTCGATTCCCAAAACTTTTATTTTCTCATACTAATTACATGTTTTCTAAGGGTCTTCCGAACATATTTGTTTCAAACTTTCAGTAAATGTTACACAGTACCTTCTGCATAATTTAACACAGCCTTTTTTCCAAAAAACTATATTTTTGAATATATAAATAAAAAATTGCAAAAAAATGTGAATTTTCATTACAATTGAAAAAAAATCATCTTTAATAACTGAACTAAAATTTTGTAAAATCCCTGTGTTAAGTTGTAGCCCATATTGCAATAAATAATCTGTAAAAAGTTCAACTTCCTACCTCAAATACTTTGTGAGGAAAGATGTAATTTATAAGCGTTATTTCAACATTGCAAGTATAGGGCGTTCCGGAGCCCCTTAAGACCTCTGGCTACAGACCTCTGGCTGCAGACTGACTTTGGGCAGCCATTGCTCCCAGAATCCGCGCAACTCGTGACGCGTTTATTACCGCCGATCCAGCGCCGTCACACACGCAGCACGCTATAATCCAGAGAACTTGGCCTTCAACTGTTCTCTCTAAGCCCACGTGCTATTAGTTAACTGCAAGAGTGTCTACGGAAAGGTCGCAGAGCTAATCTCGGTCATAAACAGTAACAATTGCCACAAAGCACGAGGGACAGAAAGCTGGGCGAAACCCGAAAACAGTGGCAATGAGATTCTAAATTCCGGTCAGAATGTATGTTATAAAGAGAGGTTGTACGCCGGTGTTTAAAGCAGTAAAAAATACGATCACATTAGTGAGATTAGTGCACATGCCGAATGTAAAATAATTTGCGTCAAGTCTAGCATTAGAGGTGAATCAAACACGGTAATGGGATGCTTCTATTGATCCCCGCTTCAGCAGCAACAGTGGCGGAACAGTCTTAGGGGAAACCTGGATAATGTTTCTCGTGACTTCCCGGCCGCATTATAGTTTTAGGTGGGAACCTTAACCGGCCGTCTACACAGCAGGAGATTTAGGTGGCTAATGCTGGGTTTACACTAGCAAGTCGCTTGCAGAAGTTATTGCTGCAAGTTATTGCTAGCCTCTTGCAGCTGTGTTTACACAGCAGCGCAAGAATTAAGCAAGATTGTTCCACAAGTTCTTTGGCAAGAAACTTGCGTCAACATCTTGCTGATACTGTTTACATATGCTTCCAGTACCACTACAAGTGTGAGCCGAAGTGTAAAATGACAAGTAGGCGGGTGAGATATGCTGCAGCTCTTGTAATTGTAATGCAAAACGTGAAAAAGAAAAAGAGAAGTATTTGGGTTAGAGAGTAGATAATGAGAACATCGCAGATTGGTGCCTTTTGCAAGAACTTAGTATCGAGAGCATGGATACTTTTGAAAACTTTTGCAGAATGTCCTCAAATGATCTGGAATATTTGTTGATGTTAACAGCGCCCGTCATATCAAAACGAGACACAAACTTCGGTACTGCTATTTCAGCAAAAGAACGTTTGCTAGTCACTCTGATTTATAGCTACCGGTGAGCTAGGAATAAAATAGGCATTTCATTTATTTATGTGAAACATACAACCAAAAAAAGTTTGAATTTTGAAATCTTTTCTTTGTAGGAGACTCATACAAGTCCCTAATGTATTTCTTTCATATTCCCGTCAGCACGATTTCTCTGATCGTACCCGATGTATGTAGAGCCATTTTTAACGTCTTGAAAAGGGAAAATTATTTGAAGGTATGTGAAAACACAACAATAAAATTAAATTTGTATTGAAATAAACTGCATTTTACAGAATGATATGCTTATAAAAATGTTTTTTTTATTCTAATGCTCATAAAATGTAAAGTGACAAGCTAAGTAAATAGAACATGTAATAATTACACATCGTCTTTTTCTAGACTCCTAAAACAACAAGCGAGTGGATGCAGGTGGCAAAGGGGTTGTGTCTTCAAGTTATGCTACTTTCTATGTACTTCTTTCATAGATGTGTCGAAATCGACGAGATTTCATTTAATGCGCTCATCTTGTTCACTCTATCCTTAAAGTCTCGGTTATGCACGTTCCGTATTTCGGTGTAGCTCTCCACGGCTTCAATAAAATGTTCTGTATCCTGCTTCATCCATTCCCGTTTCTTCCCCATTTCTGAAATTTGTTTGCATATAATACATAAGATGGTTGCATAAAATTAAGTCATCACATTAAGTAAAATGTTAAATATGAGTGTTATGAAGACGACATGCTTACTATAACTTGCGCTTCCTACTTGCAGGAAATAGAAATAAATCCTAAAAGCTGCAAGTTACTTGCAGATACTTCTTGCGTGGTGTTTACACTGGAAGCGGAAAACGTGTGCAAGTCACTTACGCAATAAATTGCTACGGTCGCAAGTCGTCTTGGCGATATGTTTACACTCGCAACTCGCGCGGCAAGTTCCTCCGCGAATGTAAATTGCTGCAATAACTTGCTAGTATAAACCGAGCATAAGACTGGTGGTAGGGCCAGAGAATCACGAGAAACTGGTCCAAGAGCTTCACCCAAAAACTACCTCGAGCCATTAATCTGAGAACCGACTCCTGAAGAAGATAACATCTTAGGCCTGCCAGTAACAAACAGACCCGAACTTTTGGAATCTGTTAGGGCAGAACAGGGAATCAGCGATCACAAAACCGTTACAGTGTCACTGAATCAGACCGCAAGCACGAATACAAAGAAAGTTAGGAATATTGTTCTGCTTAGCAAGAGCTCAGACTACCTGAGCGGTCAGCACAAAAATATAATCTCTGCAGCACTAACAATGTAGGTGTCAGTGGAAGAAGTTCAAGAGTATTGTACAGTACACTTTAGACAGGTGTGTCCCCGGCAAATGCGTTTGAGGCCTGTTTATACAGCGCTGACTTTGTGGGACTGATTTTCAGATAACAGCACGTCGGCGCACACCAGAACAGGAGAAAACAATAAAAAAAAATTCCCGAGATCCGAATGTCATCAATGAAACTGAAGACCGAGAAAGAGTTCTTCCTGGAAAGAGCAGTACATCTGTAACATGTTACGTTACTGTCTAAGCAACGAAATCCTGTCTAAACATTCGGTCTTGTGTTTTAGGCAAAAACGTATTCAGCACTTTTACTGGCATATGGACAGCAATAGCGGGTGACTTTCACGCTTCGCATTTCCTGTCATCAGACTGCCTGCGAAGACGGCCAGTGCAGTCGCCAAGGGGAAAACTCGTAGGTGGGGGCGCGAAGCCGAATGTGGACAACGAATGCTGCTGAGGGCCGCGCATTCGCAGAACCAGCGGGCGGGGCGGGAACAGGCGGTAGGGGCGCTGCGAGCAGAGTGGCGGTCCGACCACGGCGGCGGAACACACCAGCTGAGAGAGAGAGAGAGAGAGAGAGAGAGAGAGAGAGAAAAGACCGACCACACGACGAGACGACAGAAACTAAGTCACGAGGATCTCTTCTCAGATAAAACTTGCAAAACTGTTTAGCGATTCGAGCTCCTGTTCTACTCAACAATTTAAAATCCAGCCTTGATTGCAGACTCCAGCATCCAGCTGCCAGTTAATGTCACAATATTACAAAGATTTTTCTCCCGCTCTACCAGTAATTTCGCAGGTGCATCACAGCACGTTACATCTATCTAAAGTGCGCGTCATTTATGTTGGCGGCCGAGTTTAGGTTCGTTCTGCGCATCTGACGTCACAAAACACAGTCAGCCAATGAACAGAGAACGACGTTGCCACATCTCGACTGTAGTGCAGAGCATGGACAAGTGTCTTCAGTTTTAGAAACGTTCAGTCATAAATAAAGTAATAGAACAAAAGCAATGTCTTGATAGCAGACTTTCTTTTATAGAAAGTTTGGAAAAAGCATTCTTTATACCAATTGCTTCATATTCTATTAATTAATTAAACCAAACAAGCAATAAGACTCCTAATTCAAGCGATAGCAAGGAAAGGTGTATGTATCACTCTCACGAACTGCTTTTTTGCAATAAAGAACAGCGGTAATTGTTTATTTCCTATTGTACTTCGACGAAGCGTGAGTAATTCATAGTCATACCAACAGTGTTTGTCAGTATTTTGCGTGACGTGTTATAGTCCTCATGAGGATATGTACTCACGCGAGGTGCGTTAGCGTAGCGGGTAGGATGTTGGGCTGCTTCGCGAAAGGTTATGAGTTCAAACCTTGTGTGGTACTTAATATTTTCGTTATTTGAAAACAATATCGAAGTGCCTTACTTCGCGAATTTTTTGAAATTTCTGGTGATTTGTCTCTTCATTAACCCTTTCGCTGCTGCAGACACGTGCTCCCCGCATTCCGCGCTGTGCGCGATTTTGTCATCACTGCACTGCTCGCCTGTGCAGACACATGGTGTTCCCACTGCTTTGACACGCTGCAGCATTAAATGTAGTCAACCATTGCACGAAATTTTGAAGAGTTTGCAGAGGTAGAAGTCCATAGCGTATACTTTCCGTATGGTCGATTTTAGTTGCCACAATGTTGAGAATGAAATGTGGACAAGATACCTAAATTTCATATAAAATTTACTGTATAACAATATCTCATTTAATTTAAGTACGACATAGGTGTCGTACGTAATATTGAGAAATAATCCGTCTTTCGCGACTGTAATAAAAGTTTTATTTACACCGGACGCATTTGGCTTTATTTTAAAGCACTTCAATCAATGAAAGGTGTGGCACATACACAATGGTACTCATGTTCTCTTTCTTGTTTTTGTTCCACAGTCGCAGTTTTACCAATGGTACTGAAATATATTCCTCTTCTGCAACTGTAATAAGGGGCTTATTTAGTGGACAGTATTTTGTCTCCTCCATTGCCAAGTCACCTTTCGTAGTTTTGTGCTGCGGTAACACAATATTCAACGTTTGTGTTGGCAGATCAGTGTCTTAGCAAATAAATGATGTTTGTGTGTACCACACACAAAAATTATATTTGACATAGCTCAGAGCACTTCACTGATAGACGGTATATTCAAGTCCTAATGTTTTTGTAAGTCCACAGTTTTGTTTAATGTATTTTGTCTACTTCCTTTTGATTGATTGAAGTGCTTTAAAATAAAGCCAAACGTGCTCAGTGTAAATAAAACTTCTGTTACAGTCGCGAAAAACGGAATATTTCTCAATATTACATACGACACCTATGTGGTACGTAAATGAGCTATTGTTATACAGTAAATTTTATATGAAATTTATGTATCTTGTCCACATTTCCTTCTCAACATTGTGGCAACTAAAATCGACCATACGGAAAGTATACTCTATGGGCTATTACCTCTGCAAACTCTTCAAAATTTCGTGCAATGGTTTACTATATTTAATGCTGCAAAATAACTGCGTTAAACATCGAAACAAAATTAAGTCATTTATGGGGGGAAGGTATCAGTCAAGAAGATGTGTAAAAATCTAATTTTTGGGCCAAATAGTTTTTGTGGAATCGATTTATAAGAGTGTCAAAGCAGTGGGAACACCATGTGTCTGCACAGGCGAGCAGTGCAGTGACAAAATCGCGCACAGCGCGGAATGCAGGGAACACGCCTCTGTAGCAGCGAAAGGGTTAATGCAGCCGTGGTGGCTTACTTCATGAACTGCGCGCTCCCCCCTAACGTAAGCTTGCGAACTATGCTATACTATGGCGCTGCTTCTATTGGCGCGTGCGTCGTGTGCAACTGGCAACACAGCAATCTCCCGCGTCTGGGCGGGCATGCGCGAGCCGCCAAGATAAAGGAATTGAACTATAATGGCAGTCCACAGTATACTGACACTAAATACTATTTTGATAACAACCTCTGTCACAATTAGTGCACTAGATGATTCAATACATGTCATGTTTGATGTAATATTTTTGCAACAAGTCTCAACGTCAGCTATGGGAACATCCCCTGCCTTTCAAACTGTCATTACTATCGATCGGGAAATCAGTTGCGGAACGGCAGTTCTTTTAAGCGAGCGATATGATTGTTACGAGTCCGGGCGTGACGGCCATCGAGAATAAACATCGCTGCGTCTTCAGGTGTGGGTTTCCCGTTGTTCACAAAGTGTTGTAAGCAGTCAGTCAAAAGTGAAAGCTGCCTCCGACCAGACTGCTGACACTTCATCGCAGAGCCGACAGGAGTTGCACATAGACGATTCAGTTCTCTCCTGCTGCGCCGAAATGGAATGGATGGGGGCAGGAAACGGCATGTTGGATTCATACCGGTAACAAAAGTAATGAGAGCAATTGTCCCTGCCTAAGACTTGTTTGAGACACTTTTTGCCTTTGAAACTTGCAACCCTAGTAGATCAGTCCTGGACAAGAGATTCCAGTCTCGTGACAATAGAAAATTAAGTGAGCGCCAGATAGCGGGGCTTTTGCGTTATCTTTCAATAGTTGAAAGGTTTGCGAAGCTTTTCGTTCTGGCTACAGAAAGCTTTTCACGTGTCTGAAATCCCAGTACAAGTTCTCGTTTCGGAAACCCTCTCAGTCCTTTTTTCCCACAGAAGACATCACTTGCCAAAAATATTTGGTAATTCTTCTGTGCTCTCCAAGTCGAAATGCTGGAGACCTGAAATCTCTAGCTCCAAGTCCATGCTACCTGTGGTCCATAGTGCTGCAATGCCGCTGTAACATTATATTCTGTTCGTGCTGGAAGTACGGGTTTTTTGCCAATGCTCCAAGTACTAGATTCATTTCTTGTTTGTTGTGAATACCTGATGCAGTGTTCTAAAGTTGACAGAGGTTAACTGAATCTTTCGGCTGCTTTGATGTGGCCTGGTTCCTTCTTCTGGACAACTTCCACAGCTTTCTGTGTAGCTTCCCGCTGCACAGACATGGGAATTAAATTCAGAAGATCTGTCTCTATAAACCGGTGCCAAATTTCGTCTGTCATAAGTAGAGCAGCCCATTACTACCCGCTGCTGTGAACCGTGCCTTAGTTTCATTTCGGCATGGCCTGACCCTACAGTGAATTGGGGTCGACTGGTTTTACCACTTAGTTAAGTAAGAGGATACTTGAGACTATTCTAATGTACGAAATACTTTGAAGATGCGTCTTGATTGTCTTGAGGAATGACTTCACAACTGACCTGCGCAGAAAATTTTTATCTTGATCTCAATACAAAATTAGCTGTGCAGAATGAAACGTTACTAAACTCACAGTGGCTCAGAATGTCTTTCGGTACTGCAACCAGTCACCTTTTAATAATCTTCGATTTTTTTTTTTTTTTTTTACCGTGATCGATTTCGATTCGCCTAGTGATTCATCATCAGATGATCGTAGACGCCTGTTGCCTAGCACGGATGGTGTAACTGTCGCAAAACATAAAAATGAAACGTGTAAACACTGAGATTGGCGTGAATTATTTCCGACATGAAATCGACTTAATGTCATTACTTACACTTATCAGTGAGCGGTGGTTTATTCCAGCTTTACGTAATATACTGGAAAATGCGATGTAATTCTTCCAGTAACGTTAATTCTACCGCTCTTCACAACCTTTGTTACAGGTAGCAACGACCTTGGCGCAGTGGATACACTGGCTCCCGTGAGATCACCGAAGTGAAGCGCTGTCGGGCGTGACCGGCACTTGGATGGGTGACCATCCAGGCCGCCATGCGTTGTCGCCATTTTTCGGGGTGCACTCAGCCTCATGATGCCAATTGAGGAGCTACTCGACCGAAGACTCGGTCAAGACTACCATCATAACGACCGGCAGAGCGGTGTTTTGACCCCACGCCCCTCCTATCCGCATCCTCCACTGAGGATGACACGGCGGTAGGATGGTCCCGGTAGGCCACTCGTGGCCCGAAGACGGCGTGCTTTTTTATGTTACTTTTGGCTAATAAACAATGCTTAGAGATTAAAGATTAGATCTTAGCTTTTGGGTTCTTTTAACGAAATGTTAAGGTTTTTAGGCATTAGGGTGGGTGGTATACAGGGTAGGAGGGAGAGGTTGTGTGTGTGTGTGTGTGTGTGTGTGTGTGTGTGTGTGTGTGTGTGTGTGTGTGCGGGTTTGACTGTAAAGTGTAAAGGTCGCAACTACCTCCAGGGCAAAGAATATTTCATCAGCCTCGAATGGAATTCGGGTCTCCTCTGTGGCAAGTGGTCATTGCGTCACTTCACCACAGGTGTTGATGCCTGATGTGAGGCTGCAGACGAGTAACTGTGACAGCCGTCCTGAGACAAGAAGGGCCTGAGTCTCACACAACCAGCAGACGCATTCAGTACAAGCGCAAGTCCGCGCATGTGGAGAAGCGGGTACTCCAGTATCCGTTCTGCTGATTGCCTCATGGTCACCAGCCAACTGATTATTTCACAGTAAATACGTGTATATCTTTACACACGTTTTACATTTGTACGCCCATAGCACCTCGGTAGACCAATGCACAAATTTGATTTGATCGCATCTTTCCACTGCAGACATCCACAATAACATCTGGTGTGGTGGCTTGTGAAATGGTCAAAGTGCGTGAATTCGATCCCCCGCCGTCCCCCTCCCCTTAATCTTCCTTGTGGTGACAGGCAGATCTGTAGCACACCCCGAGGTCTAGGTTAGGTTGAAAGAAGTAATTTTACTGTGTGTTGGCGAATCCAACGGGAGTGAATGTCAGATAAAGGTTGTCGTAACAAACTGACCGGTTGAGCACTGTAACTCTTCACGTTTGCGCCATACTAGAAAATGCAAGTGGGGGTGCAATACGTGATTACGATTCTGCTTGTGTGAACAGCGGCCGAATGGCGACTTTGGGCCGCCATTTCGTTACACTTGCCTGTAAAATACACCGATTCCTGTCCGATGACCAAAGCTGAGGAATTTTTGGACAGCTGTAGCCCTGTTTTATGTAGCCTTCTCTTACGTGTTCCGTGCTGTTCTCTTAGCTAAATTATCATTACTTACACACGAATCAGCGTCTGCACATATATCTTAGTACCGTTTCCACGAAATTTATTGTTAGAGTAGAGCGATGCACGGCCGATGCGGCTCTGCTATTGAAGTAGCATAAGTGACGGTGCAGTGTCCGTCGTGATAAATGCGTCGCGAGTGTCAGTGTTGTGATGGCTCTGAGCACTATGGGACTTAACATCTCAGGTCATCAGTCCCTACTTAAACCTAACTAACCTAAGGACATCACATACATCCATGCCCGAGGCAGGACTCGAACCTGCGTCCGTAGTAGTCCCGCGGTTCCGGACTGAAGAGCCTAGAACCGCACGGCCACCGCGGCCGGCAAAATGTGAAGGGGGGCCAACAGCACCCGGTGTTGTGATGTAACGGTAGTGTGTTACAGTGTTAAGCCTGCACAGAGTAGTATTATATCATCATCATCATCATCATCATTTAAGACTGATTATGCCTTTCAGCGTTCAGTCTGAGGCATAGCCCCCCTTGTACAGTTCCTCCATGATTCCCTATTCAGTGCTAACTTTGGTGCCTCTTCTGATGTTAAACCTATTACTTCAAAATCATTCTTAACCGAATCCAGGTACCTTCTCCTCGGTCTGCCCCGACTCCTCCTACCCTCTACTGCTGAATCCATGAGTCTCTTGGGTAACCTTGCTTCTCCCATGCGTGTAACATGACCCCACCATCTAAGCCTGTTCGCCCTGACTGCTACATCTATAGAGTTCATTCCCAGTTTTTCTTTGATTTCCTCATTGTGCACACCCTCCTGCCATTGTTCCCATCTACTAGTACCTGCAATCATCCTAGCTACTTTCATATCCGCAACCTCAACCTTGTTGATAAGGTAACCTGAATCCACCCAGCTTTCGCTCCCATACAACAAAGTTGGTCGAAAGATTGAACGGTGCACAGATAACTTAGTCTTGGTACTGACTTCCTTCTTGCAGAAGAGAGTAGATCGTAGCTGAGCGCTCACTGCATTAGCTTTGCTACACCTCGCTTCCAGTTCTTTCACTATGTTGCCATCCTGTGAGAATATGCATCCTAAGTACTTGAAACCGTCCACCTGTTCTAACTTTGTTCCTCCTATTTGGCACTCAATCCGTTTATATTTCTTTCCCACTGACATTACTTTCGTTTTGGAGATGCTAATCTTCAAACCATAGTCCTTACATTTCTGATCTAGCTCTGAAATATTACTTTGCAAACTTTCAATCGAATCTGCCATCACAACTAAGTCATCCGCATATGCAAGACTGCTTATTTTGTGTTCACATACCTTAATCTCACCCCGCCAGTCTATTGTTTTCAACATATGATCCATAAAAAATATGAACAACAGTGGAGACAGGTTGCAGCCTTGTCTTACCCCTGAAACTACTCTGAACCATGAACTCAATTTACCGTCAACTCTAACTGCTGCCTGCTTATCCATGTAAAGAACTTTAATTGCTTGCAAAAGTTTGGCTCCTATTCCATAATCTTGTAGAACAGACAATAACTTCCTCCTAGGAACTCGGTCATATGCCTTTTCTAGGTCTATAAAGCATAGATACAATTCCCTGTTCCACTCATAACACTTCTCCATTATTTGCCGTAAGCTAAAGATCTGGTCCTGACAACCTCTAAGAGGCCTAAACCCACACTGATTTTCATCCAATTGGTCCACAACTAATACTCGCACTTTCCTTTCAACAATACCTGCGAAGATTTTACCCACAACGCTGATTAAAGAGATACCTCTGTAGTTGTTACAATCTTTTCTGTTTCCATGTTTAAAGATTGGTGTGATTACTGCTTTTGTCCAGTCTGATGGAACCTGTCCCGACTCCCAGGCCATTTCAATTATCCTGGTTAGCCATTTAAGACCTGACATTCCACTGTATTTGATGAGTTCCGACTTAATTTCATCCACCCCAGCCGCTTTATTGCACTGCAATCTATTGACCATTTTTTCCACTTCCTCAAATGTGATCCTATTTCCATTATCATTCCTATCCCATTCTACCTCGAAATCTGAAACATTACTGATCGCATTTTCACCTACATTGAGCAACTCTTCAAAATATTCCCTCCATCTGCCCAAGGCATCCACAGGATTCACCAGCAGTTTTCCCGACCTGTCCAAAATACTTGTCATTTCCTTCTTACCTCCCTTTCGAAGACTGCTAATTACACTCCAGAATGGTTTTCCAGCAGCTTGGCCCATAGTCTCCAACCTGTTTCCAAAGTCTTCTCAAACGCATTTGCATACGGAAAAAAGAACTGTATTTTTAAAAATAGCTATATATATATAATACTATATACATATAGTAATTTTTAAAAATACAGTTCTTTTTTCCCTGTGCAAATGCGTTTGAGACCTCGTTTCACACACTGGAATTTACGGCACTGATTTTCATAAAACAGTGCGCTGGCGCGGGCTAGAACATGAGAACACCGTAAAGGAAGTCCCCAGATGCGAGTGCTGTCGATAAAACTGAAAAAAAAAAAGAACAGTTCTGTCTGGGAAGAGCAGCATACCTGTAAAATATGTTATGTTACTGTCTACTTAATGAAAAGCTGTGTAAACATTCGGTCTCGTGTTTTATGTAAAAACGTTTACACCACTTTTATTCACGCAGCCGCCGAGAGCGAGACAGGGGAAAAGACCGGCGACGTGACAGGGAGGCCGAAACTCAAGTCAGGAGGATTCGTTCTCACATAAAACTTGCAACACTGTTTAGCGATTCGAGCTCCAGTTCTGCTCAACAGTTTAAAATCCAGCCTTAATCGCAGACTCCAGCGTCCAGCTGCCAGTTAATGTCACAATATTACAAACATTTTTCCCCTGCTCTACCAGTTACTTCGCACCTGTATCACGGCACATCACATCTGTCTAATGGCAGTCCACGATCTACTAGCACCAAACACCATTTCGATAACACCGCTGTTACGATTAGCGGACTTGATGATTTAACAGAACATGTCTCAACGACAACAGTAGCAACATTGCCTGACCTTTCAAGTTGTCATTACTACCGATCCAGAAATCAATTCCGGAACAACACTTCTCTTAAGGGGTAGGTTTACAGCCGAAAATGTCCAACTTTATCCCAGCGGACGTGCAATTGCGTATTCTGCGGACGAGACATTCCGCTCAGACATGTACGCTTCATCAGGCACTGACGTTACACGTGCACGATCAGACAATTTTTTAATCACGACGTCGTAAGTCTTTTGGCAAATACAGATTGTAGCAGAATATGAGGTAAGGATTTTAATTGTGTGCTGGCTGCGGCATAAGAAATACAACAAATAATAAAATGTGCAGATTTACTACAACTAATCAGCTGTTTTTGCACAACTGATAGATGGCGTATTGTTCATCAAGATCAAACACATTTTACACATTTTTATTCCAAGCTGTCGAGCAGATAAGAACGAATGTACGTTTCACGAAGCCTGACCGGTCATCTAATTCAAATTGAAGTTTTGCCTGCTTGCTTCACGGACCACTGTGGCTTCGAATGCAGTCTAAAATTACGGGATGCCTGTGCAAATAACAGTACTTCTCTTTAGTAATTTAATACCAGGTATCTTCTTCCTCACGACCTTCGTTCTGAAGTCATTCATAACTGGGCAGCGTGTCAACGCAAACAGCCAAATTCACACCCAGCCATAGATTGGCGGGAGAGTCAGGCCAAGCCTGCTACACGAAAGCACCTTATGCGCTACTGACCTCAGGCAACTTCTGCAAGAAAAACTTCAATCGAACGTCACAGTCCGCATTTGAAAGGTGCACTCGGCCCTACTGCTAGTTGTCACGGGAACCGACACTTTCAGCCTACAACATATCAAAGCATAATTAATACGCTTGAAAACAAAGCAGATGAGAGGGTCAGTTGTTCGGGCAAGGTCTGCAGGGAATTTTCCAGATGAAAATCTCAGATGAAACTACTTTCAAAACGTAAAACGCCTCATGCAGAAGAGCTTCCTTCCATGTATTCAGCATGAGAGTGGCGATCGTTTAACAAGGGTAACCGCTGTAACTAAACATATCCACCCAAGTTCCGTATTTTTTTTTTTTCGCCCATAGTGCGACTGACGCTTCTGCAATGTCTTCCCCGTTACTCCACGTTCAGACCTCACTCACCTCGAAACAAAACGAACGCCCACAGTGCCCACTTGACAGTCATGCCATTAGACAGATTCTCAAACATTACGCAAATAACAAACCAACAGGCATCGATGGGTTCCCCATCGAATTCTATCAGACGTGTTTGCACGTTACTGGAACCACATTTTCAAAGTATGTGAATGATGTTATTGCTCGTATCCAAATCCAGAATTTCTGTGAGGGGGTAATTATACTCCTACGAAAGGAAACATGTACTCGTTGAGCGGTCCACAAATCAAAAAATGGCAATTCAATAGAAACAACGGAAGTAACGTGCGCAGCGTATGCTGATGATGTGGGTCTCTTTCTGAAAGACGAATCTAACTTCCATCTAGTACGGCCCTTACTGTGTCTTTTGCATCAGGTAACAGGCACAACGATAAACTGCAGCAGAATGTTTCTATTGCCCACTAGGTCTTGTACTCCACACCACCAGCTATCCTGCAGCTGCGCCGCTAGGACATTCAAAGTGGTCGTTGTGCAGATAATATCCAGCCCCAAGAAGATGATAACATTGAACTGGCCTAAGATACTGATCACCGTCAGGACTCTAAAGGCCATACACGGTAAACGTATCCTGAAGGGCATCAGAAAGCTGAGCCATTCAACATCTTCCTGCTATCAAGGCCTGGTATGTGGACCAGATTACGAACGTGCCCACTCAAATGGACAAGGCGGTCAACCTGGCTGTAAAAGGGCTTTTGTGGGGGGGGGGGGGGGGCAGCATTTCGGCACTGTTCGCCATTTTACTTCATTCAGTTCACATCCCGCCAAGATCTGCCCAGGTGCGACACCACGACTGTCTCACAACGCCGTAAAATGCAAAAAATTATACCACGATTTTAGTACTAAAATACTGCCAGCTACTCATGTATCATAAATAAAAACTTACTTGCTAACGTTTCTCAGGATACTAAATATTCACGAATACGAGTCAGGCGTCATTAAGTATAGTGATGTGAAGAACCTTTCCTTTACGGTTTCTGTATACACCTACGTCATAAGGCAACGCTATATGGGTGGCGCGGGGGTGGATCTACATCTACATCTACATCTACATCCATACTCCGCAAGCCACCTGACGGTGTGTGGCGGAGGGTACCTTCAGTACCTCTATCGGTTCTCCCTTCTATTCCAGTCTCGTATTGTTCGTGGAAAGAAGGATTGTCGGTATGCCTCTGTGTGGGCTCTAATCTCTCTGATTTTATCCTCATGGTCTCTTCGCGAGATATACGTAGGAGGGACCAATATACTGCTTGACTCTTCGGTGAAGGTATGTTCTCGAAACTTTGACAAAAGCCCGTACTGAGCTACTGAGCGTCTCTCCTGCAGAGTCTTCCACTGGAGTTTATCTATCATCTCCGTAACGCTTTCGCGATTACTAAATGATCCTGTAACGGAGCGCGCTGCTCTCCGTTCGATCTTCTCTATGTCTTGTATCAACCCTATCTGGTACGGATCCCACACTGCTGAGCAGTATTCAAGCAGTGGGCGAACAAGCGTACTGTAACCTACTTGCTTTGTTTTCGGATTGCATTTCCTTAGGATTCTTCCAATGAATCTCAGTCTGGCATCTGCTTTACCGACAATCAACATTATATGATCATTCCATTTTAAATCACTCCTAATGCGTACTCCCAGATAATTTATGGTATTAACTGCTTTCAGTTGCTGACCTGCTATTTTGTAGCTAAATGATAAGGGATCTATCTTTCTATGTATTCGCAGCACATTACACTTGTCTACATTGAGATTCAATTGCCACTCCCTGCATCATGCGTCAATTCGCTGCAGATCCTCCTGCATTTCAGTACAATTTTCCATTGTTACAACCTCTCGATACACCACAGCATCATCTGCAAAAAGCCTCAGTGAACTTCCGATGTCATCCACCAGGTGATTTATGTATATTGTGAATAGCAACGGTCCTATGACACTCCCCTGCGGCACACCTGAAATCACTCTTACTTCGGAAGACTTCTCTCCATTGAGAATGACATGCTGCGTCCTGTTATCTAGGAAGGATGTGGAGCGTGTGCTGAACACAGTGTGTTGCAACAAACGGTTGCTATCAATTTCTTCTCACTAGAACGCAACTTATTTTCATGTGTTACCAGTATCGCCTAAGCGTAAAGACGCTAGATATTGTCTCCAGAACCGTACAAGGATAAGGTCCAAAAATTTAATCTTGGCTGGACGTTTAGATGTTTATGTCGAAGCACCAGTGTGGGCAAAACAAAAAGTCGTTCCTTAGTATGCGTCACTCATAGAAATGGTCGGAGTGACAGGCGCGATTTCTTATAAAAATTTAGTGTATTAATGACAAAACACACAGTAATTCCGCCGTAGCATATGTGTTTGCGCTAGGTGGGACATGTTTTTGTAAGATTAAATATGTTTACGATTCGCGCCCATTCCTAATACACTCTGGTAGTATGTTCTGCAGGGTGTCCCAAAAGGTACGGTACAGAATCAAAGTGCTGTAAGTAGACTTGCAGTTAACTTGCAGAGAAAAAGTAAAGTTTGTCTGACGAGCCAATTGTTTCATCGTTAAAATTTGTTCCTCATGGATTCGTCAGTGTAAGAGACATTTAAGTGAGGAATGTGTCCTGTAGTTTGTGGAAATGTTTCTGGGACAGTGTCCACAGGAACTGCAGACAGAGGCTGACGTCGGGAGGGTGGGGGGCGGGGGAGTGGGGGAGGGGGGGGGGCGTCAGACTGCGGATTCTGGAGCGGTACTGATGTCGTATAATGTGACCCAAGTGAAGTTCAAATTTTGTTTATTTGTGGAACTGAAAACACCTGCGTTTACGACTGTTTATGAGGAGAGTAGTTACTGTATTCGAAGGGATCCGAGAGAGCACACTGTTCGCACGGATATTTGTCGCACTTACCTGCAAGATTCTGCATAAACAGACAGCTCTCTGAACAGTTGGGCAGAGCGACAAGAGCCCAGCGTTACGACCACTTCCTTCTGAAGTTTGTTATCAACAATCAGTCACAGTTTAAAAACAGGAATTCTGACTGGCGTCCGAGGATAGAGCTAACTGTTGAGGTGCCGTCCTTTCTCACAACAGTTGCTGATGAAAAGGTCCACACAGCACACGATTAAAAACAAAACTGTGGCACATTCACTTGATTTTAGTTCTGCCTGTTAAAGTTTTGCTACGAGGGCAGTTCAATAAGTAATGCAACACATTTTTTTTCTGAAACAGGGGTTGTTTTATTCAGCATTGAAATACACCAGGTTATTCCCCAATCTTTTAGCTACACAACACTATTTTTCAACGTAATCTCCATTCAATGCTACGGCCTTACGCCACCTTGAAATGAGGGCCTGTATGCCTGCACGGTACCTTTCCACTGGTCGATGTCGGAGCCAACGTCGTACTGCATCAATAACTTCTTCATCATCCGCGTAGTGCCTCCCACGGATTGCGTCCTTCATTGGGCCAAACATATGGAAATCCGACGGTGCGAGATCGGGGCTGTAGGGTGCATGAGGAAGAACAGTCCACTGAAGTTTTGTGAGCTCCTCTCAGGTGCGAAGACTTGTGTGAGGGCTTGCGTTGTCATGAAGAAGGAGAAGTTCGTTCAGATTTTTGTGCCTACGAACACGCTGAAGTCGTTTCTTCAATTTCTGAAGAGTATCACAATACACTTCAGAGTTGATCGTTTGACCATGGGGAAGGACATCAAACAGAATAACCCCTTCAGCGTCCCAGAAGACTGTAACCGTGACTTTACCGGCTGAGGGTATGGCTTTAAACTTTTTCTTGGTAGGGGAGTGGGTGTGGCGCCACTCCATTGATTGCCGTTTTATTTCAGGTTCGAAGTGATGAACCCATGTTTCATCGCCTGTAACAATCTTTGACAAGAAATTGTCACCCTCAGCCATATGACGAGCAAGCAATTCCGCACAGATGGTTCTCCTTTGCTCTTTATGGTGTTCGGTTAGATAACGAGGGACCCAGCGGGAACAAACCTTTGAATATCCCATCTGGTGAACAATTGTGACAGCACTACCAACATTGATGTCAAGTTGAGCACTGAGTTGTTTGATGGTGATCCGTCCATCATCTCGAACGAGTGTGTTCGCACGCTCCGCCATTGCAGGAGTCACAGCTGTGCACGGCTGGCCCGCACGCGGGAGATCAGACAGTCTTGCTCGACCTTGCGGCGATGATGACACACGCTTTGCCCAACGACTCACCGTGCTTTTGTCCACTGCCAGATCACCGTAGACATTCTGCAAGCGCCTACGAATATCTGAGATGCCCTGGTTTTCCGCCGAAAGAAACTCTATCACTGCGCGTTGATTGCAACGCACATCCGTTACAGACGCCATTTTAACAGCTCCGTACAGCGCTGCCACCTGTCGGAAGTCAATGAAACTATACGAGACGAAGCGGGAATGTTTGAAAATATTCCACAAGAAATTTCCGGTTTTTTCAACCAAAATTGGCCGAGAAAAAAATGTGTTGCATTACTTATTGAACTGCCTTCGTAATAACAAGTGAGGAGAGTTGTTCTTTGAGGGAAACCACAGGCCCTGCGGCTCTGTATCTGCATCTCAAGTACATTCCGCGAGCCACGTAACGGTGTGTGGCGGAGGGTGGTTTGTAGACCGGTGTCGCTTCCCTCTTTTCCTGTTCCAGTCGCGTGTGGTTCGCAGGAAGAGCGATTGCTGGTAAGCCTCTATAGTTTTATCTTCGCGGACCTTTCGCGATAGACACCTAGGAGGAGGTGATGTACTGGCCGACTCCTGTAGCGGTTTACGCTCTCGGAACTTCAGCAGTGGGCCACGACGTGACGCAGAGCGCCTCTCTTGCAGCGTCTGCCACGCGAGTGGGCAGAGCACCTCCCAGACGGTTTCGCGCTTACTAAACGAACCTGTGACGAAACGCGCTGCTCCTCTCTGGATCTTATCCGTTCCCTCCATCAGTTCTGTCTGGTACTGATCCCGTACTGGCCAGCAGTTTTTAATTGTTGGTCGAACGAGTGTTTTGTAAGCTACTGCCTTTGTCGATGGACTGCATTTCCGGAGGATGTCCAATGAACCTGTCTGGTATCTGCCTTGCCCCCTTTCTACCAGCAGGTTATCGTAGATCGCTGGAGCAATGAAGGGTATGTAGTAACTGGAGAAAAGGGCAAGCCATTCCCGTTTCTCGAGAAGGGTCGTAGGACACACGCACGTAGTTATAGACTTATATCCTTGATGTCAGTCTGTTGTAGAATTATGGGAAATATATTTGCTCAGGAATTATGACATTATTGGATAACGATAATCGCCTCTACAAAAATGAACGTGGATTCCGCAGACAGGGACCTTGCAAAACCCATCCCGCTGTGTTCCTGCGTGAGACACCTCTCTCAGCTTCGCGCCGTGTTGGTTGACTGCAGGAAGGCGTTTGGCAGCGTCCCGCCCTGCCGTGTAGTGAAGAGATCCGAGCTCAGCGAGTATCGCACTAGGTCTGCCCCAGGATACAAAACTTCCTTACAGACTGAACTCAACACGTCGCTCTTAACGGACACAACAGACAGATACAGAGGTAATTAGGTAATTGCCGCAGTATCCCAAGTACATATCATAGGTTGGTTGGTTGGTTTGGGGAAGGAGACCAGACAGCGTGGTCATCGGTCTCATCGGATTGGGGAAGGATGGGGAAGGCAGTCGGCCGTGACCTTTCAGAGGAACCATCCCTGCATTTGCCTGGAGTGATTTAGGGAAATCACGGAAAACCTAAATCAGGATGGCTGGACACGGGATTGAACCGTCGTCCTTCCGAATACATATCATAGGCCAATGCTGTTGAAGAAGTATGTAAGTGGTGTAGCAGAAAGCTTCGTGTGGCGTGTACGTCACATCCCTGCCGACGTTTGCGTGTTACACTTCGTTGCCATGTTTTAGTGCACAGTATGTGAAGATTTTGCTGCGGGAGGCTGGCGAGCAGGTGGGTGAGAGCCGTGTCGTGCTGGAGAAGAGAGAGAGAGAGAGAGAGAGAGGGAGAGAGAGAGAGAGAGAGAGAGAGCCACACAGCTTCAACTGGGCTGGTCACGTTTCTTGGAACGAACATAGTTAATAATAATATCAATACCGCTAATCTCTTCAGGAAATGCTAAATAGATTTTTTTAGTAACTGTCAGTCTTATTGATGGGAAGGTTTCTACCAAAGTGTAGGTGCCAAACTATGAAGCTAGATCGCGATTTGTTGACGACCAGTTTCCGAAGTGGAAACACGCAAAAAGCTGTGTGACGCGTAACTACACACAGAGGTAGAGGTAATTGTTGCAGTTGTCTCGGAAAATATGTTTGTGTGATCTCAACTTGATTCTAAGGTCGTGTGAAGCATTTTTGAGACGTCAGTAGCGGTCGGGAACTAATGAATAATGGCCGGGTATCTCGGTTCGCATATTAACGATAGACTGGCTCCAGAAATCGACTTACTAATTTTGTAATTGGTAAAATAAAACGAAAGTAGTTGGGAACCTAACATTTTACGATTTTTATTATGCTTACCATTTAAATCTACCCACTAGTTATATTAGTATGCACTGTGTGTGGCTCAAGCGTTAGAGCTCGCGACCGACGGAGGAGAAACCTTTTGGGGCAACGCATACGAGGCGCGAGGTAAGCAACTTGATTACGAATCAGTTACGAGAAGTGTGGGGTGGACGCACTGGTCTTTCATATGTAAACCTCACGTAGCATCGCTGTGTGTACCAGTGCACGTATTGTGGCAGACGGTATTTCGGACATTCATTGACCTATCTGCTGCGGTAGAGTTACACTTTGCATCCGCGTGAGTGAATCTGTGACTAAAGTGGCAGACTACATTTCCAGCAAGTGCGTTTGTAGCCCTCGTGTATCAGTGTGACAGCAGGAAGGTTTTCAGCACTTGTTCGCGGACGGTGCGGTTGTCTATGAGGAAGTAGCCACGCCAGGAGACAGTATCCATTTGCTCAATCATCTGCAGAGGGTTGATGAATGGTGCAGGCTCTGCCGGTTGACCTTCAACGTAGATAGATGTAACACACTGAGCTTGCATTTTTTTCCTGTGCTAACCTCTTCATCTCAGAGTAGCACTTGCAACCTACGTCCTCAATTATTTGCTTGACGTATTCCAATCTCTGTCTTCCTCTACAGTTTTTGCCCTCTACAACTCCCTCTAGTACCATGGAAGTCATTCCCTCATGTCTTAGCAGATGTCCTATCATCCTGTCCCTTCTGCTTATCAGTGTTTTCCACATATTCCTTTCCTCTCCGATTCTGCGTAGAACCTCCTCATTCCTTACCTTATCAGTCCACCTAATTTTCAACATTCGTCTATAGCACCACATCTCAAATGCTTCGATTCTCTTCTGTTCCGGTTTTCCCACAGTCCATGTTTCACTACCATACAATGCTGTACTCCAGACGTACATCCTCAGAAATTTCTTCCTCAAATTAAGGCCGATATTTGATATTAGTAGACTTCTCTTGGCCAGAAAGGCCTTTTTTGCCATAGCGAGTCTGCTTTTGATGTCCTCCTTGCTCCATCCGTCATTGATTATTTTACTGCCTAGGTAGCAGAATTCCTTAACTTGATTGACTTCGTGACCATCAATCCTGATGTTAAGTTTCTCGCTGTTCTCATTTCTACTACTTCTCATTACCTTCGTCTTTCTCCGATTTACTCTCAAACCATACTGCTACTCATTAGCCTGTTCATTCCGTTCAGCAGATCATTTAATTCTTCTTCACTTTCACTCAGGATAGCAATGTCATCAGCGAATCGTATCATTGATATCCTTTCACCTTGTATTTTAATTCCACTCCTGAACCTTTCTTTTATTTCCATCATTGCTTCCTCGATGTACAGATTGAAGAGTAGGGGCGAAAGGCTACAGCCTTGTCTTACACCCTTCTTAATACGAGCACTTCGTTCTTGATCGTCCACTCTTATTATTCCCTCTTGGTTGTTTTACATATTGTATATGACCCGTCTCTCCCTATAGCTTAACCCTACTTTTTTCAGAATCTCGAACAGCTTGCACCATTTTGTATTGTCGAACGCTTTTTCCAGGTTGACAATTCCTATGAAAGCGTCTTGATTTTTCTTTAGCCTTGCTTCCATTATTAGCCGTAACGTCAGAATTGCCTCTCTCGTCCCTTTACTTTTCCTAAAGCCAAACTGATCGCCACCTAGCGCGTTCTCAATTTTCTTTTCCATTCTTCTGTATATTATTCTTGTAAGCAGCTTCGATGCATGATCTGTTAAGCTGATTGTGCGATAATTCTCGCACTTGTCAGCTCTTGCCGTCTTCGGAATTGTGTGGATGATGCTTTTCCGAAAGTCAGATGGTATATCGCCAGACTCATATATTCTAGTTGAATAGTCGTTTTGTTGCCACTTCCCCCAATGATTTTAGAAATTGTGATGGAATGTTATCTATCCCTTCTGCCTTATTTGACCGTAAGTCCTCCAAAGCTCTTGCATAGGAAAGGAAATTCACTAGTGGACAACTACACTACTGATGACAAGTCGCTGGAAACTATCTACCGTAAAACATCTAGGCCTGCCTATCCAGAACTGTCCCGTGTGGAATGACCACATAACCCAATTAGTAGGAGAAGCGGATCTCAGACTCATAGGAAGAATCTTCAAGGAATGTAACCCAACAGCAAACCGTGTGTCTAACAGTGCGCTTGTGGGACGGATTCTCGAGTATTGTTATTGAATTTGGGACTCTTACCAGACAGAAATGATAAAAGAGCCAGAGAGGATCCAGCGAGAGCGTTGCAGAGACGATCAACAAACTCCAGAGGCAGGCGCTACAAGGGAGGCGCTGTGCGTCACGGAGAGGGCGCTTTCCGGGAAGAGTCGGACGACATGCTGCTTCCTCCCACACACACCTCTCGCGGATTGACCACGACGAGAAAATTCATAAAGTTAGAGCTAATACTACCGACAATCGTTTTTCCCAAGCGCCGTTCGCGACAGGAAAGGGGGAGATTGTTGTCAGTCAGCGGTACCGGAGGTACCCTCCGCTTGAGGAGTGTGACGTGGACGCAGGTTAATTCCGTGTGGTCGTCCCACTTCAACTCGCTTTATACGCCCACTCCTAGATATTTTAGGTGAGTAACCGTTTACAGTGACTGTTCTGTAATTCAGTAATCATACACTAAAGGGTCTCCCAGGGTACATACGAGTTGCGGCTAGAAAAAAACCGGACTGATGCTGGAAAAAACAATTATTTACAATTTCATGTTATCTCCTTCAATGTACTCTCCTCCTCGGTCTCTACACCGCTCCATACGAATTTTCCAGTGTTCATAGCAATGCTGCAGATCATTTTCGGTAAGTCCATACATTACTTCCGTCGCTTTTTCTTTTACTGCTTCAAAAGTCTCAAATCTAGTTCCTTTCAAAGCTGACTTGACTTTAGGGAAAAGGGGGCCAAATCAGGTGAGTAGGGTGGATGATCTAAGATGGGAATGTTGTGTTTTGCCAAAAACGTCTTCACTGACAACGCACTGTGAGCTGGGGCATTGTCTTGGTGAAGGATCCATGACTTTTTTCTCCACAAATCGTTCCGTTTTCTCCGTACTCGCTCACATAGGGTAGCCAGGACGCTAATGTAGTAATGCCGATTCACTGTTTGTCCCTCTGGTACCCAATCAATGTGCACAATCCCTTTGATGTCAAAAAAAAAAAAAACAATCATCATTGCCTTGAATTTCGATTTTGACATTCGTGCTTTTTTTTGTCGTGGAGAACCAGGAGTTTTCCGATGCATCGATTGGCGTTTAGTTTCGGGATCGTAAGTAAAAAACCACGATTCATCGCATGTAATAACATTTTGTAAGAAGGTGGGATCACTTTCAATGTTTTCCAGGATATAAGAACAAATCATTCTTTGGCGTTCCTTCTGTTCAATTGTGAGACACTTTGGAACCATTTTTGAACACACTTTGTTCATGTTGAAACTTTCATGAAGAATCTGCCTAACACTTTCCTTGTCAACTCCTGTTAACTCAGACACTGCTCTGATTGTTAAACGGCGATCTTGTCGAACAAGTTTACCGATTTTTTCAATGTTTGCATCAGTTTTTGCTGACAATGGTCTGCCAGTGCGAGTGTCATCACTGGTGTCTTCGCGGCCATCTTTAAATCGTTTAAACCACTCAAACACTTGTGTTCGCGATAAACAATCATGGCCGTACACTTGTTGTAACATTACAAACGTTTCACTTGCAGAGTTTCCTAGTTTGAAACAAAATTTGATGTTAACACGCTGTTCTTTCTGTACACTCAACATTTTCCGACGCACAGACAAAACCTCAAGTACTTAAAACAGACGCCACGGGCAGGCTGAGTGCAGGAGGTAGATGATACTCGAGCAGTAGGCGGAGCGAGAGTCACGTGGCAGGCCACGCGACTTTCAGCCTTATTGCATTCGTTTTATTGTTTCACCAGTACTAGTCCGGTTTTTTTGTAGCCACACCTCGTACTGGCAGTACGCTGCGTTTGTCCGTGTCGAGGGTCCGTCGCGACTCCCTGCACAAAAGCGCCGGTCCTCGGCACGCCCGCCTGCGCTTCGCTGCAGTTTTCTACCGTCGTGACTCGTCTGCCTACAACACCACCGACCGCGGAGTGCCTCCTTCAACATCCGACGTCGTATGTTAGGTTCTCGATATCTACTGTGGAAAAATAACGGTCCTATAACGACGCCCTGGGGCACTCCCGAAGTTACTTGTACGTTCGATACAGTTCCCCACAGTCGTTTAATGAACAAAGTAAGAGCATATGGACTATCAGGCCAATTGTGTGATTGGATTGAGGAGTTCCTAGATAACAGGACGCAGCAAGTTATTCTGAATGGAGAGAAGTCTTCCGAAGTAAGAGTGATTTCAGGTGTGCCGCAGGGGAGTGTCATAGGACCGTTGCTATTCACAATATACATAAATCACCTGGTGGATAACATCGGAAGTTCACTGAGGCTTTTTGCAGATGATGCTGTGGTGTATCGAGAGGTTGTAACAATGGAAAATTGTACTGAAATGCAGGAGGATCTGCAGCGAATTGACGCATGGTGCAGGGAATGGCAATTGAATCTCAATGTAGACAAGTGTAACGTGCTGCGAATACACAGAAAGATAGATCCTTTATCATTTAGCTACAAAATAGCAGGTCAGCAACTGGAAGCAGTTAATTCCATAAATTATCTGGGAGTACGCATTAGGAGTGATTTAAAATGGAATGATCATATAATGTTGATTGTCGGTAAAGCAGATGCCAGACTGAGATTCATTGGAAGAATCCTAAGGAAATGCAATCCGAAAACAAAGCAAGTAGGTTACAGTACGCTTGTTCGCCCACTGCTTGAATACTGCTCAGCAGTGTGGGATCCGTACCAGATAGGGTTGATACAAGACATAGAGAAGATCCAACGGAGAGCAGCGCGCTCCGTTACAGGATCATTTAGTAATCGCGAAAGCGTTACGGAGATGATAGATAAACTCCAGTGGAAGACTCTGCAGGAGAGACGCTCAGTAGCTCGGTACGTGCTTTTGTCAAAGTTTTGAGAACATACCTTCACCGAAGAGTCAAGCAGTATATTGCTCCCTCCTACGTATATCTCGCGAAGAGACCATGAGGATAAAATCAGAGAGATTAGAGCCCACACAGAGGCATACCGACAATCCTTCTTTCCAAGAACAATACGAGACTGGAATAGAAGGCAGAACCGATAGAGGTACTGAAGGTACCCTCCGCCACACACCGTCAGGTGGGTTGCGGAGTATGGATGTAGATGTAGATGTAGATGTCTGAAGACTTCTCTCCCTGCAGAATGACACGTTGTGTTTCGCTTGCTAGACACTCTTCTGTCCAGTCATACAGCTGGTCTGATATCCCGTACGTTCGTTACTTTGTTCATTAGGCGGCCGTGCAAAACTGTGTCGAAAACCTTTCGCAAGACAAGGAAGAATTTTGAGTGAGAATCAGGTGCCTTTGTCTCGTAGTGGTCAGCGATCTTGAAAGAAGATTTAGACATACCAATCGCGCCGATTTGTGAAACAATTTTGTGATGTCCACTATTTAAGCACGACGGATGGCACAGTTTAGGAGAGTAGAATTCGTTTCACATAGTCGTGAAGAAAACTACGTAACTGTTTTAATGTGCGTTCGGAATATGGAGCAGACTTGAGCAGAATTTCAAGACGGAAGATGCTACAGCAATGGTGACATGTAGCCAGCGCAGGTCACGTGGTCAGATTCTCGAAACAAGAATAAAGCAGTAAAAAGGTATACGTTCGGCGCTTTTAACCCGGTGCGTAAGAAACGGTCGGACAGATTTCGATCGTTTGTTTTCGATGTGTAGCAGAACTATATTATAACAGAATGTAGACACATTCAAGTCGAAAGACAACTTGGTTTCGACATGAAATTAGTAATCTTTCAGAGTGCTAAATGTGTTACCTTGGTGACAGGAATAGAAAGCCAAGATCACTACAGTATACGTCACACTGCAGATTTGCTCGTGATAAGTACTTCGTGGTAGTCGATATTATGACGTCATCGTAGGTCTATCACAGAGACAGGACTTTCGCGATCAGTAGCTACTGATATACTGTCGCAAAACAAAGCTGCAGAAATACTCAATACGTTCGTGAAAAGATTACGAAGCGGTACAAAGATTGTCACTTCACTTACAGTGTACAGGAATGTGAAACTGCACACTTAGCGAGTATCGTATGAATGCCGGGTGTATGATCAACAGTTGGAATGGACCAACTAGCGCAAATAGCCGGGAGCAGCTGTTTGTAGGTACGTGGAGTGTGACGGCCACAGAGGGCCAGTAGCAGGCGAGACACGAGCCAGACTTGGGGTCGCAGGCAGGACACTGGGGAGGCGCGGTCAGCCCAGGGAGAGCGGCCATCCTCCAGTCGCTCGCGCGTCCCGTCCTGGAATGTGGTCCAGGCTTGTGGCAGCCGCACCACAGAGGACAAGCAAGGGGCTCTGGAAGGCCGCAAGGACCGTTTCTGTCACTCGTGGGAGAACGCGTCGGAAACGTCGAGAAACCCGAACTTGCAGACTCTTGAAGACATACGCAAACTGTCCCACGAAATACCCGCTTACAACATTTCACAGACGACCGTCAAGTGATGATTACAGACACGTTATTCATCTGTGACGTGTCACTACCGACCTCATCCGTCATATGCGACTGGAATGGGAAAAAATTCTTAACAGGTGTCATGGTGCCGAGTACCCTCTGCCATGCACTTCGCAATGGTTTGCAGGATTCCATCGTCGATACGGTGAATACCCTGTTTCTCCGTACGACCGGAATGTGCGAGACACCACAGTACCATTTTGGCAAAGATGTCCCAGAAATGTAAATATGTCGTCTACAGGGCTCGCGTAATGCTTTTGCTGAGTCGCAACATAAAATGATTAATTATTATGTAGTTGGCAGCTGTATCCAGCTGAGTTAAAACCGATCGGAAAGCTGTCCGCCGTTTGCGTTTTCAAGGTGTATTAGGCGTATACTGGAGCAAAAATGAGGCGCATTAAAATGGAAAATAATTGTTTCTTCAGAAAAATCTTTTAAAGTACTCAATGCATTACTTTAGTAAGAATAATGTCATTCCAGACACATTCGATTGCTGGGGCAGCATAGGCGGCAGTGCAGGACCGTTCGTAATGAATGAGTCGCCCCAGTGCCGATGTTATGACGTCACCGCAGTGTATCAGCAACAAACGCCTCCCGAGACCTGAGTACATGTAACGCAACTGAAGCGAAGGGAACAGTTAATGCTGGTAAGGATGCCATATTTCTAACGTTCTTCGTCATTTTCTACTTGACTTAACTTTACAAGTACAACAGTACACACCACTGTTTTAGACAGAATCACCAAAGTACTGTTATCAACGCAATATCGAGGGATGCAGATATTGTTTTACGTAATAAAAGGGCTTTGCATTTTCTGTCATCAGAGAGGCCTCAGAGAACAGATTTAGCAACAGTAGTTCCGACCTGGACAGCGCCTATTGTCTTAGCGTCAGAGCAACTGGCCGAATTTATTGTTTCATTGTGCGGAAACAGCGTCGCAGACATCGACACCTTCTCTAGCAGCACGGCGGCAGTGATACGGTCCCGAAAAGAAAAGACGACGGACGTTTTTGAAGAAATCTAGAATTGTTATTCAAGCTTAACTCGCCAAGAATACGGACGGCGTCTGACGCAAGTATGCCGTCGCGAGCAGCTCCGTTCCCAGCTGTTCGCGCGGAAACTGATAAACGTCGCATCATTTTAATTGTTCGTTTACCTCATACTCACGAGTTTCAGAGCTGTAATAGGGAGAGAAATGTGATTACGACGATGAGAGATGAAGGACTTTAATTAGCTGTAGATTAAGCACAAGCACCTAACATTTCTTATTGTGTTTTCTGTCAGTTAAGGGAGACAACACTATGTACTTTCAGTCGATTCCTCTAACCAATGGAAGGAAAAAGTAGAACATCTAAACAAGTTTGTCAAATTACATCTTCGCCTCATTATATAGGGGGACCCGATTTGATAGCGTGTCTGGTTTGCAAACGGAGATTCAGCCGTCGGCAAAAGTTTGCTACCGTTACTAGCTAGAGACGCGTCCTTACTTCCCAAATAACGCAGCGCACACAGCGAGAGCTGAATAACATGCACAAAAATAAATAAGACGAAGTTACAATATCGATTTCGTCGGTTTTTTTTCTGGTTTCAATACAATTCAGTGGCACAAGACTAACATAGCGTGTGTGACGTTATGGTGTACGCTGAGGAACGGTTAAGCATAATATCTCGGAACAAATGGGTGCTATCGGTTCCTTACGACCTGACAACGACGTAGCTTCATTTGTTACCAATACTGACTAAGCTGAAAGCTGCTAAATACTCCCTCCAGAACCGTAAGTGGATAATATCCAAAACAGCAGCTGCAAGTTTCGAAATGTACATCGAAGCATCGAAACAAAAGTAGTACGAGAGAAAATTTACTATGTAAAGCCAGTGTATTAAAGAGAAAGTAAAGACGCCAATAGTACATAGTAGTTTAAACTTAGCAACTCTGCCCTAATTGGGATGTGGTTTCAAAGATCAGGTACACTTGACAGCAAAAAAAGTGGGTCACTGCCGAATACAACCAACATAACGTAGCTATGTTGCAGGTCGTCTAAACACCAAAACCCCGTGGGGTACAGTCGTTTGACTACACACAATGGGTACTGCAAGAGACTACTAGAGTCCAAAGGTCTTTATGGCAGTCAGTCTAAGCATCAACTAATATCGTCATACAAAACATATTAGAAAACATGTTCTTAGCGATGAGACACCTCATAACACTCATAAACTAATCTTAATTACAACAAGTGACATTCCAAAAGTTCTGAGATACCGGATTATTTTACATATATCGTACAGTAATCCTTAGTCAAAATTAAATACTTGAGACAATACATGGAGTTACAAAGCTGTACAGCAATTGGAAAAAGGTCTTTTGCTCTCGAAAAGGTTTTCCATTCACGTGCCGAACGTCGCTCAGTGGCGAGTGGCTCTGGAAACTGGGTATTGGACGAACCAGTAAAAAAATGAGATTAACGGCAACAAGCACTCTACGGAAATCCCAACATTAACAGCGAATCACCAGTAATATCGTTATTCTCGTAACACGTGTACACAAATTTTAACTTTCAATGGCATGACCAACGTCGTAGTTCTGGAACTGGATTCAAACCCAGCACCTATAGCCATTGCTAAATAAGCTAAGATTTGTTTCTGCCTTATTCTGATCCGATTACTTGGCATAAAGAGACGTGAAGTATAGACGTTTGCACCAGTATCAGTTATCAAATCAGATCCTGAAAATAAATGACGAAAATTTTTGCCTTGAACTGCGAATCCTGTCATAACAGTTACCTTCCTGGGAACTACCTCCAACGACGTTTAATATGGTGTCATTCACAAGGAACAAGGTATGCTCATGTTTAAAATTGAAATGCCATAACGTAAAGCTTGTGATACGGATGTGAACCCAGCACCTAATTGGTTTGTTAACGAAGTACGTAAAATCAGAAGTTAAATATCAAATGTTTTCACGAATACTGAGATGTTGGAACCTTAAATGACGATAGAATTGTTTTTGCCTGACTAGGATTCGAACACAGCATCTATCGCCATCTTTTTTTAGCCAGGAACAGACGATAAATAGTTATTGTTGGTTCACCAGTAGCGAGATGTGCGCATGTTTAGCTAGACATCAGGCGACGAAAAGTTCTGTGCCGAATGGAATTCAAACCCCGCATACATGGTCATGAAGGCACTTTAACTATCAAATTCTTTTCGAATAATAGCTAGGAGTGGCATGTTTGTGCTTTCAATGATGTGATGGAAAATACTCTGCTGGCTAGAAGTTGAATCAACAACATATCGCCGGCCGGTGTGACCGAGCGGTTCTAGGCGCTACAGTCTGGAACCGCGCGACCGCTACGGTCGTAGGTTGGAATCCTGCCTCGGGCATGGATGTTTGTGATGTCCTTAGGTTAGTTAGGTTTAAGTAGTTCTAAGTTCTAGGGGACTGATGACCTCAGAAGTTGAGTCCTATAGGGCCCAGAGCCAGCCACAGCATATCGTCGTTGGTGATCACAACGAACACAACGTCAAACCCAAATCCGTTTTCGCCAGTAGGGTGGAGAGGAATGTTTGAATTTGAAAAGATGTAAGGAAACGTTTGATCTTGTGATGTTGTGATAAATAGCTCATCATGTGACTGAGTTGAAACGAACACGTTACAGCTGACAACGCACGAAGAGACTTTGAAAATGCAACTATTTTTCAGTAGTAGTTCGGAGTGCACTTGCCAGGGCTTGAAATGAAATAATGAATATTTTGTGCTGATTAGGATTCTAAACCAGATAGGTGTCTTTCGAGGAAGCCTAGAAGAGTTTGCAATCTTGGGGAACACAATGAAATCGAATTCGAATCCCAGTCCAGCACCACAATTTTCAACGTGTCAGTTTCAAATAAAGTAAGAGCCTTGTAAACTTACATGGCCATTGGTTCATTAAATGAAATACGTTTTCTAGTTTACGACGGCTTGCTGGTGACAGAGTCTCTGCCTTCCGGGGTTTCTCGATCTGTCACAGCTCAAACGAATGCCGCTCTGCCCCAGTCGGCAGCGAAGGGATGTTATCTTTACTGCGGATATTGAACTACGGAGCTAACTGGCGTTCTGCACTTGGCGTTACTACGTGTGAAGGAGAGTTACTTGTGTGTGTTAAAAATCTACGCCCGACGTGAGATGTGAACCTACACGTTTTACACATCAATAGGAGATTAATCCAACAGGCCACAGAACCCCCAGCCAAGCACACAATTATGAATTGCACAGTATTCATTTAGATGTAGACGCAGATGTCAAGTGACGGGTAACAGGAAGAAGAGCGGGATCTGGCAATTGATAGAAGTGCAGAAGTGCAAAATATAAGCGTGAAATGCTTGCAAAGTATTGCTTACTTATATGTATGCCACAGTTCGTATTATCTTAGGACCGAGAGATAAGGAAGGACTGTTTTCAGAACGAAGAATGGGTTATAGGGAAGGAGAGATCAAAGAATACGGTTTCATAGGTGTTGAGAGGAATGCTAGAGAGTAATGATAGCAGCAATTAAAAGAGAAAATGTAGCGTCAATGGAAACCGCTAGATTTGTTTATAAAGTTTTGGGGGAATGAAATAGAAGGGCACTTGCGGCGGTAGTGTCAGAGAGAGAGAGAGAGAATAGAGGAGATATTAACAACGAGTAAACATAATATTAAATCGTTTGCGTATTGTGTGGAGGATGGAGGGTGTATTCATGGATGGAAGGGAAGAGAGAGATGTATTTGAAATAATAAAAACTACTGTGACAGAGTCCATGTACGCTGATTAGTTTGTAAGTATGTAGACAGGGTATAAATGAAATCAAAATAGAATATTTAACAAACTGTATATTCAAAAGAAACCCACTTTAATTAAAAAGGCAGCTCAAAGGAAAACTAAACCATATTGTATCTTTTCTGTTGCCACGCGATCTTCCACTAGCTCCCAATGAGGAAAAATGACGAAAAAGAAGACATAACAAAACATTTTAAGGACTCTAATATTTTATCCAGAATCCTTCATTATTTTGTACTTCTATCATGCGTCTTGGCATAGAATGTATAAGGCGTCGGATGTAACAGCCTGAAGAAGCAACTTCCTCCCAGGCTTCCAGGACGCAGTCCCAAAGAGCGTCCGCAGTAGTTGGTTGGTTTCGTGGCCAGTCCTCTGTTAATGTTCTGGCTGCCTCAGCCCACATGTTTTCCGTGGGGTTCATATCAGCCGCCCGTGGCGGCCAGTCCATGACGTTGACGTCAATCGTGGAGAGCCGCTGCTGAACAAATGCAGACTTGTGAATGGCACAATGGTCCTCTTGCAATGTGACGTCCCCTTCTGCGTACAGCATTCGCACTGACGGAAGCATCACATTTTCCAATATGTGGGCATACTGCACGCTGTCCAGAGTTCCTTCTGTCGTGTGAAGAATTCCCGCCCCTCTCGCAGAATTCCAACCCCAGCAGGTAACAGATAGCCGGCCACTTCTTCTCATCGTTGTTACATATTCGCGTCGATGGCGAGTCCCTTGCGGCCTGTAAACGATTCGTGGACCGTCGTTACTGGTGGAAAACACCTTCTCATCAGTCAAAATGACGTTGTTTCACGACGCCCTCAGATGGAGCTCCGCCAATGCTAGCCGGTATAAAACGCTGTCTTCGCTGAGCTCTTGATTCACGGCAGATCGTCGTGCATGCAGTCCAGCGTCTCTCAGCCTTCGGCGAATCGTCTCACTGGAGCCGGGGAAGTTGGTCTCCCGCCGCAACTGCTTCGCGTTCGGGAAGGGATTTTCTCTGCTCCTAGACACTAGGTCCCTGTCTTCCTGCTGTGAGATCACTCTCTTCCTGCCTGAGCCAGGAGCCCTGTTGGTGGTGCCTCTTTCAAGGCAGATCCTCCACCATCTCGTTGCGGTGGTGTGTGGTACGCCATACCGTCTGCCAGCTTCTCTGATGGAACATGCTCCTTCTTCAGTGAGAGCGACGTCTCTACCTCGAATAGACCTCTCCCAGTGAGCCATTACGGCAGACAGCCTGATGTGTATTTTTTTTTACTTTATTGTTATTTCAACACCTGAGCAAACAGGTAGGCTGGCAGCGGCATGCTACGCCGCTCTTGAGCCAGAGAGTTGACAATCACAGTACAAAAAATGGAGAATGAAAATGAACATAGTGACGGGCAAAAAATAGTGGTCGCAGTCACACAAAAAACACGGAGCCGTTCACAGTCGACGAGAAAGACACTGAAAACATGTTGACATGGCGCACAGAACACTGACGAATCCGATGGCACAAGTGAACGGAGAAGCGTGACAGCGAACACTAAAAACACTAAACGACGTCACACACACGAGACACAGATGGCGAAGATCTCCGGCGCGCGAAAGTCCACGTAGCGTGTGCGAGTCCGGGGACTTGCCAAGAGAGGAAGCAGGGTGTGGGTGGGTGGAGAGGGTGAAGAGGGGAGAACAGAGATGCCAATGGCTGAGGAGAGGGGAGTAGAAGGACAGGGGAGGGGAGACCCGGGGGAGAAGTGGGGAGGAGGGGGGGGAGGGATGGAGGGTGCCCAAAGGAACAGATACAGGAAGAGGGAGTGAGGATCAAAGTTGGTAGGAGGGGTAGATGGAGGGCAGGAGGACATCATCAGGGAGGGGGAGCTGGCGGAAGCCACCTTGGGAGAGGGTAAGGAGGGTGGAGAGATGGAGACCGGGTGGGACGTGGGAATACAGGCGCGGCAGGCTGATGTGTATTTCTGCTTGCCGCTCTCATACTGATTCCAGGAGAGGAGGTAAACATGTTTACGTCAAACGGAGCGGCAGAGGCAGAGGCATGCGGCTCGTCCCGGGCTGTTGGCCCACCGACGCCACCGCCAGCTCGCTCACTTGCGTCTCGCCTCGGCCAGCCGGGCTGGCCCGTAGCTCGCGAGCCGCGGCTAGTGCAGACCCGGGCCGCAAGGCCACGATCACCCCTTGAAGGATCAAAAGTTACACCTAACCTACCCAAGTCTGTAGTATAAACTAACGCAGCTACAGCTGTTATGCTATAGCATGTGCAGGCACACAGTTGACGATTCATACAAATATTTGACGAACAATACGTTCAAAAATACATTTATTTTAAACATTGCTACCACAAAATATTTCACCTAGCTAGCAGTAGCATGACGCAGGAAACTATTCTTTCTTGTAAGCGCTGTTAGATGTAGCCTTAAGAAAACGTGTTTTCAACCACGACAACTAAGCGGAATGTAAAAGTAACAGGTTTGGCGCCAGCTTCTCCAAATAATAGTATATACGTAGTATATAATACACGTTTTGTGCACTTATAACATGTACTCAGTTTCTCTGAAACAATTCGTGCTTAGGTTAGTTAGGTTTAAGTAGTTCTAAGTTCTAGGGGACTGATGACCTCCGAAGTTAAGTCCCATAGTCCTCAGAACCATTTGCACCATTTTTTTTTTTTTTTTTTTTTTTTTGAGAAAGGCCTTAAGGTTTGCAACTAAACATGCTACCCCTACCTACTACTGAATACGAATTTGATTATTAACCTGTCTTCATAACCATGTGTGCGGCGTTCGACTCTCAGTCAGCATTGACGTTTTCGTCGCTTTATTTCTAGTTAAACGTGCGCAAATCTCGCTGATGGTGGACCAACAGTGGACACTTCTTGTCTGTTCCTGGTTAGACAACGACGGCGGTAGGCGCCGGGTTCGAATCCCGGTCAGGTAATACAACTTCAGTCGTCATTTAAGGTTCCAACCTCACACTGGTGTGATTATCAACATTCTGATTTTACGCACTTATTCAACAATCCGATTAGGTGCTGGGTTCGCATTCTTGTCACGAGCATTACATGATGTCATTTCAATTTTAAACATGTGCATCCTTTTTTCCTTGTCCGCAGCTCGTGGTCGTGCGGTAGCGTTCTTGCTTCTCGCGCCCGGGTTCCCGGGTTCGATTCCCGGTGGGGTCAGGGATTTTCTCTGCCTCGTGATGACTGGGTGTTGTGTGCTGTCCTTAGGTTAGTTAGGTTTAAGTAGTTCTAAGTTCTAGGGGACTGATGACCTCAGATGTTAAGTCTCATACTGCTCAGAGCCATTTGTCCCTTGACTATGGAACACTGTACAACGTCTTTCGTGGTTAATTACCAAAAAGGTAATTGTCATGTTAGGGTTCCTGGTTTCGTACAAACATTATCCACATTGACGTTCAGGTTGAGACTTGATAACTGATACTGGTGCAAACGACAATATTTGACGTCTCTTTCTGCCTAGTGCTCGAGTCTCTATAAGGCACAAAGCTTTGCTTGGTTAACAATGGCTTTATGTTCTGGGTTTGCATCCGGATCCAGAACGAAGACATTGGTCATGACATTCAAAGTACTACTTTGTGTACAAGTAACTGTTGATGAGTAATGTGAACAATGATACTACTTGTGATTCGCTGTTAATGTTGGGATTTCCGTAGAGTGGTTGCCGCCGTTAATCACGTTTTCTTTTAACTGCTTAGCATTACATAAAGCTGATGCGAAACCACTCCCCATTAAACGCTGAACGACGTTCAGCATGTGTTGGGTAAACCTTCTGGACAGCAAAGAACTTGTTTCCAATTGCCATACAACTTTATAAATCCATATACTGTCTCAAATATTTAATTGTGCCTAAGGATTACTGAACGATTTATGTGACAAAATTAGTTGTCCCATAACGTTTGAAATGTCACTTATTGTAATTAAGTTTAGTTTACAAACGTTAAGGACTGTCTGATCTCTTCTGTACTATCATGGCATTACTTTACATCTGGACGGGCTGTCATAAAGACCGGTGTTCTCTAGTAGTCTCTATCGGTATCCATAGTGTATCCTACAATGACTGTACTGTGTAGGGTTGCGATGATGTGCAGCACAGATATGCTATGTTGGTTGCATACAGTCAGGTGCAACCTACACGTTGGAATTCAGGGGAGACCCACTTTTTCTGCTGTCTAGTGTACATGTACTCTTAGATGCAGTGATAAGAGTATAGTGATTCGACTTATGAGGGCCAAAGTTAAGTTGTCCAGCCAATAACATAAAATAAAGCTCCGCAAGCTCACGTCTCGGCAACTGTATTTCAATTATTTAGACGAGTCAGGAGATGCGGATGAAGACTTTGACTTACTACCGACACATGAAGAATTACTGATGAAGGCTAATGAATCTGATGGATTAGGTGAGCGACAAAGAAAGGAACTATACGACCTGTTGACACAGTTTATCAATGTCTTTTCTAAGAAGCCGGGAATCATAGCCAACTATGTATTCGACATGAAAGTTAAGCCCCACAGCACCTACTGTAAAACCACCTATGCAGTTCAGCAATCCCGCAAGGAAGCAGTACGACAGGAAAGCCCAAAATGTTAAACTGGAAAATAGTTGAGCCATCTGACTCTCTATATTCGAGCCCATTATTGTCTATATTTAAACAGGACGGAAGTGTTAGGTTTGTTCTAGACACTAGGAACATCATCAAAATTATTGTTCTTGTGTGTACCCGACCGGAAGCATTGGAGGAGCAACTAAAGAGGTTTTATGGTATCAAATTTCTAACATCCATCGATCTTCGAAGTAGCTATTGTTAGGTGAAGTTGTCGCCATCTTCAAGGAAGTACACGGACTTTATCTTTGCGGGTCGGTCATATCACTTTTGTGTTGTACCCTTTGGCTTGAATATTAGTTCAGCTGTCTTTATTTCCGGACTTGACCATGTCTTAGGTCATGATTTACTGGGAAAAATCTCTTCGTACCCTCGACTTCATGGGAGGAACATCTTGACTTGATTTGGAAAATCTTCGTGATGTTTGCTAACTTTGGCGTTACTGCCACTTTACAGAAATCAAAGTTTCTAAAAAAAGAAGTAAAATTCCTTGGTCATATCATCTCTTCTGAGGGAATTTCTCCCAATCCTAACAAACTGTTTGCTATAAGGAACTTCCCTGTGCCCTCTACCAAAAGACAATTAAAAGGTTTTCTAGGGTTAACGTGTTTCTTTCGTCGCTTTATACCAAATCAATCCTTGAACAATCCAGTGTTGCACAATCTATTAAAGACAAACGGTCATTGGTTATGGACCTCTGAATGTCAACAAGCCTTTGAAAAACTCAAACAAGCTCTTCTGAATAGCAATATACTCACTCATCCAGATACGAACTCAGAATTCTGACGCCTCATTCCAAGGCTTGGGCGCTTGTTTGTTCCAGCTAAAGAAAACTGGCGATAAAGAAGAGATTAGGACAGATAGTTTCGCCAGTCGTGTGCTGATGGAGTGGGAGAGATCTTACTCTGTTACGGAGTTAGAAGGATTGGCAGCTGTATGGGCATTACGCCGTTTCAATTATTACATTTATGGTCATCCGATCAAAGTATATTACGACCATCAAGCTCTTAGTTTTCTCCTCTCGTGTGAGCTCTATCATCCGAGACTTACACGCTGGTGCCTATTTCTGCAAGGCTACAATTTCGAAATTGTTTACGTGAAAGCAAGAACAACATCGTTTCAGATGCATTGTCACGCATGCCGGAAGGTATGCGGGAGCCTACAGAACTTGTAGAACAGGTTTCCAATCACAAGATACTCCTTGATCCCTTGAATCGTAGTTATTTTCTATGTCTTTGCCAACAGATGGGTAATCTGCAAGAAAGCGACTGTAAATGGAAGAGAGTCAAACAGCTTCTACAAGACAACCCTAACCACCATTTGTCGAAATTTTATAAATCACACAATGGTGTTTTATTTCATCGCACATCTTTGTTGACGGAGCAGTGGTATGTTTGTATTCCTGAGGAGTACGTTGAATATCTCATATGGTACACACACCTATCCTGGGGACATTATGGCCCTGAGAAGTGTAAAAGAAAGATTTCTGCCTATTGCTACGTTCCCAATTTGCATAAGAGAATTCAGAAACTGCTAAGCACTTGTTTAACCTACTTACACAGAGCGTCCTAACCAAACAGTCAGTCTCGACTACGCAGGCCCACTTCCGAGAGGAAGAGGAGGCGCTAAGTACCTTGCTGCTGTTTTGCTAGACCTCTTCACTAAGCGCGTGCGTTTATACGCGATGAAGTCTTCCAGTGCAAAATTTTTAATAAGACGAATAGAAAAGGATTATTTTCCTCGTTTTGGTAAGCCGGAAACCATGTTGTCTGATAATGCTTCAAACTTGGTTGGAAAAGAGTGGAGATTGTGTCTTGCCAGTAATGGTATTCCAGTTTCAAGATTTAGATCCCAAAGTAACCTGACAGAATGAATCTTCAAAGAATATAATCGATTTATTCGCACCTATGTACCGAATCAGCAAACACGGTGGGTCGATTTCGTTACTCCATTTGAAGAGATTGTAAATAACCTTCCACACACTTCGACCATTTTGACACCTTGAGAACTAATCTCCAGGCAAAAGGAAAGCAATGACTGGACTGATCCTATCCCCAAGATACAAGGTCCGGAAGTAAACCTAGATAATAAGTTAAGACAAGCCCTGATCTCTATCACAACTCATGCTAATTTAAGAAAAAAGGCATTTGACAAGCATGTCAAAAAAGTTCTGTCGTATCGCTTGAACGAGCGTGTTCTTCTGAAGCACACTTCAAACCATCTCTCAACTTACGTAAAAATCGTAATTGGCAACACCTATACGAAGGACCGTTTGTTATAGTCAGGCAGCCACATATTGGTTGTTATGTGTTGGCGGATCCAGTTAGTGGACGAGTAAAAGGACTTTACCACCATGTAGACCTAAAGAATTACCATGAAAAACATTTAAAAATCATTTGTTATGTTAAGCAGCAACTTGGAACAAGAGTGTGATCTGTTTAGAAAGTATGTGAGTCAACAGCATGCACATGTATTCTGCAGGTGACGTAATCATTTGAGTGAGGTGGACGCAAAGTAATGATGGAGCTTGAAGGATATGAAGTGATTGAACAAGGTACTGTACGTATTAGGAAAATAAGATTTCCTTAATATTTTCTTAAGCCATAGATGGTTGCAGTCTTTGAACTGAGTAAGGGATGTGCCGAAGTGCCACCTCCTGCTTTAGTTTTAAGTTATGGCGAATCTCCCTTCTACCAAGTAGTAAAGGTTTTCTTTAAATTCCTCATTTTATTTAATACTATGAGACATCCAGAAATGTGCATTTATAATGATAATTAGATTTTGTATTGGAGAAACTTACGGAGACTATTCCTAGGCCACGAGTATCATATAGAAACCTTCGATATTAAGATACCTAGTTCAGGGCCGAGATAATCTGCTTATATTCTACTGCTATGTCAGCATGGCGTGATCTTGAGGTATATTTGACAATGCTTTGGAAGTGGATTTGTGCGACATTTTAATACTGAAGTCAAGATATGCGGCGTGGATGACATTAAAAGCGGTGTAGCCAAAGAATGAATTTGCTAAACTGATTATTTCATCAATTATCTATCTTCGTATCTTTTATTTCTTTGCATTATCCTATTGTAGTTTTCTTCTTTAGCATTCTCACCTTTCTACCTTACCCGGTAGGTGAAGAAATTTGGAAACTGGTTCAAAACACTTGACGTGTGTATATTGGGTGTACCGACGATCGTGGTTCATTGGTTAATGCATATCTGCAGTTACTTATCGAAACATGATGTAAACCTGATTTGCTGTGAGCAAAAGCAGCCTAGGAAATATGAATAATTTTCCCGATTTCTATTAGATGAAGTTTTGAACGTGAACTGTTCGGTACACCAAAGAGGGTATATTTTACTGATTATTGAAGTAACGGAGTAAATTAACAAAGAAACTAAAAAAAGGCTTATACAGAACAATAAGAAGAAAAGAATCAATTTAAAATACATACAAAATCTAAAGTGCTTCAGAAGCACCATTCACAATAGGAAACACGACTTTGGTTAGTTCTTGGACAGTGGTTAAAAAAGCTATGTATATTTTGTAAATGATCCTTTTATGATAAGTAATTTTAACATTATCTGTGCTACTCTGTGGTATAAAGGCACCTATATGGATACGTATGGACTGCTGCGTATGACTCACTTAATGACAAAATGATGGACACATGTATAAATTGGTGCGTGTAACATCGTAATCTGACACATGTATGGACACGAAAAACTAGTTATCTCTTGTATGAATCAAAACTGAGATAAACTTATGGACACGTCGGATATTCTGCGGGTGAAGTAGCATTATAAGTATTCTCACGTTGCAACGACGATACAGTGGTTATCAGACAAAGGACAGACAAGCTATTGTACTTACTGCAATGGGTAAACGCAGTCGTTTTCATCGACGACGATCCTTCGTCGCTGGTGCAGTCAATTTACCGTCCAGGTTGACCATGTCGCTCCAGTACTAGCTGCTCCAGTACTCGTGATTCAACAAAGTGCACAAGTTATAAAACGATTGGTAGCCACTGAACTACCTGCCTCGTGCAGGACGCGGACTGCCAACGCTGTTAAACCTCCAGTTCGTTACCACGTGACTGTCAAGCACTGTGGCAACATTCAGTGACTGCTCGCCCGCCCGCGCTCAACAATAAGCATTCCTCTCCATAACGGGCGCGAGCGTGCTCCAGATTTGAGATGAAAATGGAAATAAAAATAATAAAACGGTTAATAAACTACGCGCGATTTTACTATATTTACATGAAAAGGACACACATGATGACTTTTCCCTAATTATGAAATTGATACGGCAATATTGCTAAATACATTGCTTAAGAAAGACCTGTACAAGACGAGATGTGTTTTACTCAGGCTTGCTAATGAAAGAATGTGAAACCTAGATATAAACCATGAACAATATATAATATATATGTGCATAGTCTGTATAGTAATTTTTATTGTCTCAAATTCTTACTCCATACTCCCTTAGATTAAGATACTAGTTAATGAGCAATACCTAATACAGATTTTTTTCTCTGTATTTTCATGTGCTGAAACATGGATTGGAATGAGATTAAGACAGCCAACAAACTGACACATTCGTCATTAAACCAGTCATCAACTTTCCTGACTCCCGACACGACCCAATGGATCGTCGAGTCAAGAAATATCACTTCCCCCTTCAAAAAGTGAAATTCCCATTCTTTTCCACCAGAATGTGAAAAGGTGATCCCCAATTATAGTGCAGTGAAAATAAAAGGTGATGAAAGAACTCCCCTGTGAAAATCACCCGAGTTCATAAGAAATACTCCCAACAACCAAGTGAAGAGTGACATCGCTACGAGAAAGACTGATAAAAGTTTCATTTTCTGTTCAAAATTTTCCTCTTGGTTAAGATTAGTGTACTGGATCTTTTCAGAGAGAAAGATTTTGGGTAGCCTGCGATTCATTTAAAACTTGGTGCTTTTTAAATATTCAAAATGGTTCAAATGGCTCTGAGCACTATGGGACTCAACTGCTGAGGTCATTAGTCCCCTAGAACTTAGAACTAGTTAAACCTAACTAACCTAAGGACATCACAAACATCCATGCCCGAGACAGGATTCAAACCTGCTACCGTAGCGGTCTTGCGGTTCCAGACTGCAGCGCCTTTAACCGCACGGCCACTTCGGCCGGCGTTTTAAATATTATTTTGTGAAAGTTTTATTTATTTCTTTTATCTGTAGTATTTTGTCTAGCTATTGCTAAAATCTTCTTCAGTTAAGTCACAGTCAAAGGTCAGATTTTTATCTGATTTAATTCCCATTCTAGCATCGCTACTTGTATTTCAAATTACGTTACACAAAAAGGTTCACCGTCTTTTCCCAAGAAGGTTTTGTTTAAAGAGTTCCTTTATTTTAGAGTGTAAAAGGTTTTAATTGCTCATTCTATTTTAAGGCATGTTTTATTATACTTGCTTTTCTGTGTGTTTTAGATCACTGAAGAGTGTGATCCCCTCTGTTTAATAACTGATATCTGTTTGAGAAGGGAACATGTTTGGAACGCCAGACTCAGCAGTTCCTGTGTAAAAACTGCTGAAAAATGTGGCAACAACAAAGGAATTCTTACCTAATTTAATGTTTAACCTTTACAGGTTTTAGAGAAACATGATTGCACATTTCTCGTGACTTTTATTGTTGTTAGTCAAATTTCTAAAATGGCCATCTTTCTATGAGTTACTTGGTATTATGAAAATATGAACATGTGTATAATATATATTATATATATATTAATATATATTATATATATTAATATATATTAATATATATTAATATATATATTAATATATATTATAATATATATTATTGGGCTTCCCGTCGTATGAAAGCTGTGAGTACCCTTGGAAAGGCATTCATCTAGCTGTGTATTAAATGATCAACTTATGAGGTGAGATGTATGGTTTGAAAGACATTTGTTTTAAATAATTTACGTATCTGTAAAGATGCGCATCTAGCGCGAACGCTAATACATCGATTGCGCAGTCAAAGAAACATTTTAACAGAAGCTGAACTGAGCGTTCCGCTTCGATCTAAATAAATAAAAAAAGCTTTGTAGATCTTCAGATTTTATCGTGCTTCTGCTTGCAATGTAAAAGCGTAAAGAAGGTCGTCTTTAAGCCATACAAGTGAGCAGACTTAGCAGCGTGCAGATAATAGTTATTAATTAATAAAATTCAAGTAATTTACGTTCGATACTGTAAATCGGCAAGTTATTGCAAGTTATTGTTATGAAGGTGTTGACTGGTGCAAGAATTGTCTCGAAGGAAGGAGAAAAGTAATTACTGTAATTTGTGACAAAAACGTGAAGGGACAGGCTGAAATCTGACCGCACTATACAGTCAGAAAATTACTTATGTAAGTTATATTGTTTATAAATAAGCCCTAATTGTTTGTGAGAATTATTTGAATATATTTAGTGTTTACCAAACTTCTTGTTCTATTCTTTTCCTTTATATTTTTTTCACCCCCATGTCATAGTATTTTTATAAATGTCAAACAGCCTTTACTACAGCAGAGAATACTGCGGCATCCTGGTCATAGACAGAAGGCCGCTCCTTGCCTTCTATACAACTCATAGCTGCCCCATTTATTAATGATTTCATTTGCAAATGCAATTTTTTTTATTGTTCGTTGTTAAAGGTCCCTTAGGTAATTATAAAATTCATACTGATTACGTAAAGGAATCCTGGTTGTTCTTTTCCAAGTAATTGAAGCCTTTGCGTAATCGAAACCTAACCTTCTGACAACGATCAGGAGCCGACCAGAAGGTGGACGTCTTCGGCCTCTTCCGTGTTTCCCGTGGCAAAGCTGTGCCAAACTGGGAACACAACAATCTAGTATGAAACACAATATATATATATAAAACTATCAGATTAAAAATGATAAAATTGAAATACCTGTAATTTTTTTTTCTTTTATCATACTAGATGTGGCGCCCGAACAGGGACCTAATAAAAAAATTTAATGTGTTCTGTTATTGTTTCATGACATCATCTGGTGGAGATCGGGAAGCCGTAAAGGAAGTACTGAACAAAACCGTGAAAGTATTAAAAAATTTCGAAAAATAACAGCAGTACGCAAAACGACGGATGTAAGTACGGATTACATTACGCATAGAATTTTGCGTCTTCTATCAAAGAAACTGATTTCGGGAATTTCTTTCCTTACTGCTTCATTTTATCCTATTGCTATTAATTTCCTTGAAGAATTGCTTATCTACGTAGTTAGAATTCATTTCTGATCATCTCTTCATGCAAAGTTTATTTGTTAGCATTATTAGTATCTTCATTGTTGCTACGGTTAAGAACACAATATTGATGCCATAATAGTAGGAATCAGTGTCTAGTAGGTGACTGTGACTTATTTTCAAAGCTAGGTGCCATCTTGTCTTCTACCCGGTATAGCTCTGCAATTGTCAGCTACCGTGGTGTGACGTTTGACTATCAGGCAGCATCGCAGTGTGCGCATCTCAGAGCTGACGACCGGCGTGCCGCTAAAGATTTCTTTGAGCAGTTACGTCACAAACTTGAAAATAAACATGGCAGATGACAGAGGCAGGCCGGCAAACAGTGTGGATGACGGTGATGACACTGTTGTCAAGTCATACCCACTACGTTTGTGAACGGTAACAGGCAGACCCGATTCGCGAATGGAGAGAACTGCAGACGATGATGGTGTGCGTGACATATCGTCACAGCAATCATCGTCACAGAAAGCGGGAGAATTTCCTATGGTTGAAATGATGAGAATTTTTTTTCAAGGAAGAGAACAGGAGAAACTGGAAAGGGAAGCTTATAAATTACGAAAACAACGTGATAGACAAGAAAGGGAAAAGGAACGGGAGACAGAGCGAAAATGGTTTGACCTAAATACCACCATTGGTAATATGACCTCTGTTACTGGTACAATGAAAACTCGGTTAGATAATGCTGATGCGAACTTAGAGGCAAGAATAAGGACAGTCACGGTGGAATGTTTCACCAACTGCGACATGGTCGCGTATACAAACAGTGATCCAATACTCTCAAATGTTATTTATTTCAGTCTTTGATCACAATATGAATTCATTTTTATTTCAAAGAATTTCGTGATTAATATCCCGTAGGCCTTCGATCTCGAGAAATAAGTAAATATGAAACAAAACATGAAACGCCTATGCAATTCTGTAAGAGCAGCTTTGGGTACAGAATAAGGTATTACTTTAGTTTTTTTTTCTTTGTCTTTGTAATACAAGAAAAACGAATGATAATGGTTTATTCTGTGACTACTACTTTAGTCATCTATTTTTTGTATGCTTTACTGGGTTACATCATTGGTAACTTACGTACCTAAATGTGACTATGTGATATATGATGGTTACGATGTTTGATAAAGATGTTTACTGGTTTTTCATACTTCTTTACATTTATAACGACGTTTGTTTTTTACTTAAATGCTCTGTTAAATTGTGCTTGGTCTACTTTCATTTAAGTATAAGGTTTTACTGTAACAGGGTTTGATAAACAGTTCACAATGAGGTTCGGCTTTTCTTTGCGCTAGCACTGGACTAGAATAATTATCTTTTTTCATTTCCGAGATCTAATTATAAAATTGTTATGTAGTGGCAACTATTAAGGTCAAGAAGTTTGGTGAGACATGCTGGTATATACTTGTTTCTCAGTTTCTGTGGACGCCCAGTGAAATGTTCTACTTTCATGTTAACGTGCCATGGACTAAACATTGCATTAAAAAAATCTCAAAATTCCACCAATTTTTAAAAGTGTTATACCTTCTGTACAGTATTCTGAGCGTTATACGTCTGTTGTGTGGGTCCCTGATTAGTTTTGATTAATGTTAACTCCCACTCTCAAAATAGAAATTGCTTACCATGCTTATTCAGTGGTATTGTCATAGTGCATTTATTTGTCTTACTATTACGAATCTCATTATGAGAATCGAAGTGTTTGAGATATTGTACTTTTTCAGCAGCTCACTGTACCGTGGCGGCGGTATTCCCGATCGATTTTCGATCGTTGGGCCTCTGAGTGGTGTTTCCTTCTCCATTGCGGGGCGCCTCCTGGCAGTGGGTGGCGCCGTCTCTGCCAAGTGACATGTGTGCTGGCAGTCAAGTTTGGGCGCGTGCGGCGCGAGCATTGCCTTTGGCGTTGCACGGTGACTTGCCGTTGGGGACAGCACGGCTCGAAACGAGACCAACCAACAGAATTTCAAGGTAGCTAGAGCCAATAGGATTGCTTCGCTTTGGATGAACCTGGCGTGGACAATTTTATCTTTGGTGTTGACACGTCATCTTCAATAACATGGAATGCATACGGGTCAATCTGTTCAGATAGTTATTGTTTTTCTCATTTATAACTGAAATTAGGCATTAATTTTAACAATAAATAGTCTTGTCATGTTGCCTTTTCACATGTAGATATACAGTTAACGTAGTTACTGCGAAATTCCGGGTCGACAGAAGCGTCCGATCCCACGCGTCGGCTTTGACCCGTGACGTAAGGGTGTTGTCGTGTGTGACGTCATGACGGCGCGGAGTTTGGTTTGAGTGTGGCTGTCTCCAGTTCTGTTTTATCTTATTTTATTTACTTTTCTGATCTGTTCGTTCTATCTCGTGAGATTTTTTTAAAATTTAAAAACACTTATTACTTATTTTAATTATCCGTTTCCTCCAATTTCTGTTTTAGTTTATTATATTTATCTTTCTGATCTGTTCGTTCTATCCCGTGAGATTTTTTTAAAAAAAAGACAAAAAACACTAATCAGCTACTGAAGCATCTTTATCTTCTATGGGTTGCAGGGGTTACGACCCCTGGGAGGTGGGTGGGTATTCATGCTTGGCTGTCTTCACTTACACGTTGTAGCTACACAAGACGTCTAAATTTGTTTATATTTAGTTTGCCCCCCACCCAAAACACCCCATTTCCAGCGCTTGTCCCGTTAGTGTCATTAGGCTTCTTGTGGGAAGTGTGTGTGTTTGTTTTTGTTTCCGCCATATTTGTGTCATGGGTCAAAGCAGACGGGCGGGATCGGACGCTTCCGTATTTCCGAAATTCCTTATGTTAGTACGATAGTTACCGTTTTTACATGCGGCCAGGTGAAACGTGTTGACAACTCATTTTACGAGCAACAAAATTACGCATCATCAGTAAATACCTGTTTTCCTTGCACCGACAGTCTTTTAGTGGTACGATTACTAAGGAGAGAAAGACAAAACACCTGTTTGGCAACAGCTTTTTGATGATTTCTCAACTATACTAGTGAAATGTTTCGTTACGTTTTTATAAGAAGTGCAATGGTGTATTTTGTCACTGCTGTTATTTTTGTGAAAAAAGGGAGGTAAAAATAACGTGGTCCATATTTTCAATACGCGTGTGCGTATCATGCTGGAACATTCACGTATTGTTTAGATCCACTGATATTTTTGTAATTTGTAGCACTTAGTTTAATGAATATATGTCTTGACGAACTTTGTTGCTTGCTACAATTATTTGTTTATTTTGTCGTTAAATGATCATTTATCTTATAACAAAAAAAAAATGGCAGTGTATATGCCGCGAAAAAATCACGTAAATCCGGTAGAAAAATAATTTGTAACAGAGCAATGTAACATCCCTTTGAGAGTTTCAGTTTAATTTCTTGTGGATATATTCAAAGCCATCCACTTCTGCAGCTTTTTCGATATCCCTCCAGATTAGTAATAAAGAGTTATTCCTGTGACAAACTTAAATCATTATGTTGTATGCAGTGTCAGTACGTATCACAAGAAACAATTTTGTACACAACAGAGAATGGACTTTGAGATTAAGGTGTCCGACTCTGGTTTGTTCCGTACTTTTCGCACTTTAGACATGTTTTAATTCTCATTATATTTGGGCCTAGTGAAAGTGGTTAAGATTTTACACATAAAGGGTGTAAAGCAAAGTTGTCCCATTCCCTAACTGTAGCTTCACACACACGTACTGCATGTAATATTTAGTGGCTTTTGTTCTGAAAGTGTTACAGTTAGTGCAGCAAACTGACTGGGATATGACATGTTCGATGGTAGCTTAACATAAGTAGGGTCGAGGCACCACTGGCGGCCCCATTAAGGACAATTCAAGGCAGTTTATACAATTGCTATACAAAATTAGTTTACAGATTACTTCAGTAATTCTATTGTTTCAAATTCTGTGGGGAGCACGTGTTCTAAATTATATAACAAAAGCAAACGAAAATATTGAACATGAATTTGCACATTTCCCCAATTTTTGCCACGTTAAACCTCACTATGGCCAGACATTTACTTGCTTTTGGCTGCTGCCTATTGTAATGCAACTGAGGCTTTACATAATTTCAGAATCTATTAGCAGAAAAGCAATTTATTCTTTGTACCAACATCATGGTGGCCACCAAATTTGAATTTTCAAATTCAGTGTTGTCATGTATTATATTTGCTGTACTGGGTTAGGCATACATACTACACTAGAAAGAACAAATTGCTGGTTTTAAAAATATATGATGTCCGATTTGAACCATGTCAAGTTGTACACCAGCTACAGCATGACTGACCAAGTGGAGTGATCATCTGAAGGATAGTGCACATAAAAATGTAACAAGGTTGCATTTATGCAACACTAGCTGTTTGTTTAAGCCAGACATATTAGGGTCAACTGAAGGGTTAAACGGCCAGCACATGAAAAAAGTGACACAGGACAGACAGATTAAAATCCACAGTCACATCTCATGGATTAATGGTGGTAGAATGTTAGTTAATCTTGAAAGAGAACTTGAAGTTTCTCGTTGAATTTTGTTAAGGTATTCATAATCTTACATTGATTTGTTTACAAAAAAATTCCTTTTGTGACAAATTGTCATTACACTTACACTATGCAAGATAAAGTTACAGAACTGTGTATTAGCTATATTTGAATAAACTGTGGCGACTCATCAATGATTACTCGGTGATGTGACAGTTTGAATGATTGTCAAAAAAGCTTATTTTTCATCCCATCAAGTCTGTCAAGACAAGTGATCAAGTGTGTGTAAAAGGTACACCATACACCCTGCATATCCCTGCCCATCTGCATTAGCTACCCTGCATGTTTGACATTGACCAGCCATTCTGTAGCACACTTACCAATGTATACTTTCTCAAACATCAATTTCTGACATAATTTTAGGTGCTTCAGCTGACCCTTTTGTTTTCAGGGATTTTAACACATTAATTTCAGATTTCATTCCTTTTCTGGATAATTTTTGTTCTTGTTGTTTTTCAGTTTCACGTAGTTGCTTCTTTTGTCATCTACGTACAAGCAACTTGCATTACACATAGACAGAATTAAACTTCTGTTGATTTTAAAATTGTCAACACTGTGCAAGCATTATGAGCAAGCATACTTTTCACTCTAACTCTCAACAATACACTCAAAAACTTCCTGACAGATTAAAACTGTGTGCCAGACCAAGACTCAAACTCGGGCAAGTGCTCTTATCTGAACTACCCGTGTACTACTCAAACCCCAGCCTCATTTCTGCCAGTACGTCACTGCCTACTCAAGTTTGAGTTTAGCTCCGGCACACATTCTCAATCTGACGGGAAGTTTCATATCAGCGCACATGCTGCTACAGAGTGAGGCATCAATTCTGGAAATACATTCAGAGTTTATTGAAAAACCTCTTTCCACAACAGCATTTCCAGGCGAAAGTACTGACATTATTTTAAGAAAATCTACAATATTACAACGTTATTTTGTGACAATGTAATGAGGTTCATCCAAACAACTTTCACTTATTTTGAAAAATGCCATTTTTTTCTTTTTGAATATGAGCATCGTTACAAATATTGACAAATTGTTGTTTGACACAAACACAAATTTTCACCAGAAAGAAAATTTAAAGTCACAATGTCAATCTTTATGCATCTGTTTCTTGATTTAAATCTGCTGATGGGTCCAAATATGAAATGGCATGTGTAGGTTTATATGTCAGTGGTTCGCCTTCAAGTAGCTTTTGTATTATACCAATAATACAAGAATGGATTTCTTCTTTTAGCCTCAAGATGTCAGCCGGTCAAGTCCTTAACTTTCTTTTGATACCTTTGCAGTAAAATCCAAAATACACAAAGCATTGTGCAGTGATCAGATTCTTAATATTCTTCATGTAAGCCTACATGAGGGATTTTCCGATTATGCAAAATGTTTGAACTGACAACTTGCTGCATTAATGAGGTGGTAAAAGCGAACAACTCATTACACAAAAAATAAGCCATAGGTAAATCAGTAAAAAAACACATAAATATTTTTGAAAGGATGTGGTGTCACAGTGAAAAAACGCCAATTTTTTACCTAAGAATTTGTCTCCAACTGTTAAGATAAAGTTTTCAAACACTCTGAATCAGATAAGAGTTTAATTTTAAGCCAATTGAGAAATATAAGTTCTTAGATGTGGGAGAATTTTGAAGCTAGTTTGGCCACATTTTCTATCCATTTTATGCCACAGAATTGCAAAGGAAAACCTGAAGACACTATATATTCTGTATATTGACATTTTTGTGTAGGCAAATCGTCAAACACACAATACAAGGCTCTGAAAATGGTGGTCTTTCCCAATTTGTTTGTGACACTCCAGTTTTAAAAGTGCATTGAACTATATACGGGTTACAACCACCTAACTGCAAGAGTTTCATGTTACCAGAAATTTATTTTACTTCATTATTCAAAAACGTTCAAGCTGCTAAATTTTAGGAGTATTCTGAAAATTAAAAGGTCCTTTCAAAGCATAGACTCTTTGGCATTGAATAAAGGCAGAATCAAAGTATCAGGTCGAGATCTGTGACTTGTTTCAAATCCCAAAAACTAACATGGATGTCCATTCGTTCATTGTTTTCTTTTTTCTTTTATTTTTGTATGACGTCTGTGCTGTATACAGTCTGACATAAGTAATGTGTGGCCGTTGGCCACATAATTTTCTGAAGGTGCTCACATTTGTTGAGTGAAACTACTCAAAATAAAGAAAAATTACATGTGACTTGTGGCTGGTCTACAGTTCCAATATCCAACAGTCGCTGGTTCCCTGCAGATGATGCTTGCTTTTGCTAACATGAAATTGCGTTTACAGCTTACACTGCCAATGTAGAATCACTCATACGAATTGTCTCTCCTTATTACCTTTTACTTGACACACTTAAACATTGCAACACGTAAGATACACCTGGGTCATCAGGACACATTTACATTTTGAGTATGTTACAGGAAAAAATTAAACCATTGATTGGAATTTAAATATTAAATTTTTAATTAGGATTTATTAGTACAATTTTAAGACTATATTCATAATTTGTCATCATATCTTATAGACTTTATGAAGTAATACAGTGATGTACAAAACACACAGAATGTGAAAAAACAGTTTCAAAAATTCTACACATCAGCTACAAATATTAAGATACACAATTGAAACTTCATATTTAAACAGAAAATAGATTTTACATCAAAATTATAAACCAAAAGAAAAGATTAAATTCTGTATAAAAGTTTCTGCAGGCATAACTTACAAGAAAATTTTACTGTAACTTTTAGCTGAATGCACTGCAATTATAAAAATATTTCACAGTATCATGAACTGCAATAAAATCTTAGTTTTTGATAATTAAGTTTCTTTCCAGCCATTTTCAGGAACTTGATTCATCCAAACTTCCAAAACCGTTAAACACAATGGTGCTCGACATCTGGCATGTGACACAGTTTATCTGTGATTTTCCTGGCATCACAGGTTGCTGAAACATCAAATCGAAGGCAAAATAATAGACATTTCAAGGGTATAGTTGCTCCAAAATTCAGTCTACCGGTGCCGTTTATAGCATATAATCAATCCATTTCTTCACACTCTTATCTGAAAGCCCCCCAAAAATAACAAAAACCAACAATTATCTTGATTTACTAATTTGTCATTTACTTTTGAGACAGAATTTTGATTTACTTATCTGGCAATGATGTAGTCTTTTCCAATGTTTCTGAGTACTATCTGTGAAATAATTTCATTGTTGAAAAGCAGTTCCCAAAATGAAATCGTCCTTTTGTTTAGCTGTATGCAATGTCAAAAGTCTACATAGTAGGCAAGGTAGTGTTAAGTACTTGAACAAGGTGAAACAGATCAATATAGAGAATCTGCCCTCTTAGCATATTGTAGTACAAAAATAGTATCTAGAAATAACGGTGCGTATATATTTTATCTGTTGCTAATTTGACATTTCCTGACCTCTTCTATAAAGCTTTTAAGTATACCAACATTTCCATTCAGACAATGGATCCAAATCACACCATATCTCTTCTGCCAGGTATTATTTCCAATCCACAGCAGCACAAAGAGGTAAAATAAAGATTGGCATAGTGTAGAATACATTGAGTAGTTCTATTTCTCTCTGAGTGAAAACAAGCAAATTGTGCTTAATTTTGAATGATACATCCTTAAATAATATGCTTGAACATGTTGCTGAATATAATTGATTTATTTAGTATATGCTTAAACATTACTACTATTAAATATTGTACTTCTATGGGACACAGCAGGTGACAATTTTTGTAAAGTCATACAATGTAGACCTTCATGACCAGCATTTTCTTGAGTCAAAATTTCCAGGTTAAAAGGCCATGGTCGATGTATAAAATTACTTCTTCCTGACGTTTCATCTCTAACTGCGGGAGACATCTTCCGAGGTAGAATGGAAGTTACCATTGTACCTCTGAAGATGTCTCCCGCACTTGGAGTAGTAGTTTTATACACTGACCACAGCCTTTAAACCCATAAATTATAGCTCAAGAATTCTTGTAAGGTTAGTATTATCTGATGGAAACTATAAATAAGTGGTGTTACCACGAACAGTGCAGTGAGCTTATTCAGTTTCAATAAGTTACCTGTCTAAGAGAAAGCAGCATAAGACATCAACAAGGCATGGCAAATGAGACTCATTGCACCTCAAATCTACAGAAAACCAGAATTTAAATACTGATCATCCTGATCTGGAAATGTAATACTGTCAAGTATAACCTTTGGATGTTTGTTAACTTTGCAGGTGAGACTAACACAGGGGATAGGATGATGTTTTACACTATACGTTGTGGAGGAAAAAGACACCATATTATCCAACTGTCAACATCCCACAGCAATCAGTCGAGCAATGGCAGTTTGTCAGTTCCAGATGGGTTAATCTCAGATTTTACTTTGGTAATTTATTTGTTTTTAAAGAACACATTTATTGACATAATTTTGGCAGTAAATAAAATACTTAAGAGTCACTGCCCAGTTTGGTGCTCTCCTGACATGCACTGAGCACAGACACACAATTGTAGCACTAGTACATTATGTGTATCGAAAGTGTAATCAAGTATATATCACAAGCCAGTGGTGAAAACTGCAAACAGTTTGGAAGCAGTAAGGAATGTTGGCATAAGACTTTATTAATTTTAGACACAATTAACGATTAGTAAAGATTATTGTGGCACAATGTGTAACATCACATGACATTTACAAGCCACATGTAATTAATCCTATTACAAAACGGTAGCTATGCTTCAATATGGAACAGTAAGTGGACAGTGGACAATGTGTGTTCAAAACAATGAAAAATTTGTGAGTTCCTTCTCAAGCACTGTAAATACTAGAAGAAACTGTGTGAAAAGACAGAATTCAAGAACAACCACATTAATGGAACTTTGGATTAGAAATTTAGGTAATACAGTTGCTCTGAAAATCACAGTAGAGAAGAGATGCACAGCAGCCTCAACGTAACCAATGCTAAGAACAAAAAGTTAGGCCCAAATAGAATCAAGTGTGCACACTATCAAATAATTATTTGTAGGACATACTGAGAATCTATCAACTTGACACATTCATCCTCACGAATACTACAGTATCTATTGGTGGCCACTGTCATACCAGGAAGCTTGGTGCAATCTTATGGCACTTTAATTCTCCGACTCATCACAGGACACGTAAATTATTAACTTATTGCTGCACATTAGCTGGTGCACTCATGCTCCTTGTGGCATGACAATGAGGAAATAAGAAGATATCACATTTATATGGGTTAAACTTTACTTACGGCTTAGGCAGGGCTCGTGCAGTGATGTTGGCAATGACCATGGAATGCTGGAAATTATTCTCTAATATTTCATTTCTTGGAAGTATTTATTCTAAATGTTTGCTTTACTAGGATAATTAATTTACTGAGCAGATGCGGGTACATCCAAGAATATGTCAACCATAGAGTAGGAACAGGATTAATTATTTATTTCATGGTTGGTCGCTGTTGATATCAGCACAAGCATGCAACCTGAACTGCAAGTAAAATTTTACCATTGTGTGTAACTGACATGGTGAAATGGCTAACAACGAAACAGGCATCCAAAGTTAGGAGGAAAAATCCCTGAATTCTCAAAAGAAGCATTCTGGCTATTAGTCTGGAGGGAGTTTCAAAAATAGTGAAAAAACCAACCTGTGTTGTTAGATTAGGAACTGACTGTCACACCAACAAATGGAAATCTAGTATGTTAAGAACTGCACATCCACACTCTCATTGGAAAACTTTTAGTCTCATCACATACAGTACGAGCCTCTTACACTCCTGAACACAGAACAAAGTGATAATCAAGGCATAAAGTACCTACCATATTATCTGTTGTGAACTTGCATGTGAAGATTATCTATATATATATCCTGAACACAGAACAAAGAGATAATCAATGCATAAAGTAACTACCATATCCCCCAACAATCAATCCTCATGAAAGGTCTACTAATAGCATTTAAAAAGTTCACTGCATACCATGGCAGCTAGCAGAATTAAACTTTGATTATTTTGGCTAATAGTATCTTGGCTAATTGTGTTGAAATATTTTAAAAAAAAACCTTTCCAAACAGCAAAAATGTTGCATGCACATATCAGGTGCTGAAAAGTGGTGTGAAGGGGGAAAAATGTCAAAAACAAATGTTTATAATTTGTGGGGACAGTAGGAAGCCATTAAACTAGCATTACGTCATTTAGCTACTCAAAGGTTTCAAATATTAGCAATTAACACATTCGCTCTTGGCTTATGAATGTGCTATTTACTTGTAATAAGTGTCAATTGCAGAATATGTTAAGCATTGAATCAAGAGTAAACAAAATATTGTGTTACTGGTCATTGCTTCGACTTACAGAGACAGTCTTCACAAAGAACACATTTTTAGACATCTGAGCGGCATGGGAGAGAATTATGGAGAAAAACGCTCATACAGTGAGTTCACAATCTTGCCTACATACCGTATGGCACATTCTGAGAAAATAATCAAATAAAATGAACAATGTTGCTCTAAGCTGAAAATAATTCAAAGATCCTAGCACACATCCTAACTAAAAAAAAGTTGTCTGCACTTGACCAGAGTTGACCAACATGTCTAGTACAGTCACACTGACTGACAGCAAATTACCACACTACTGAAGCACGATCTGTCCAATATGAAGTGTAGCACCTTTGACCTTACCTCTTAGAATATTTCCCTGCAGCTGCAGGTGCCCTTGATGTTGGGATTGTAAACACTATGAAGTACATCTCCACACAGCCGAACTCTGTACCTAGCAATTTGGCTAGGTGCCATGGTCAATGATACATGCTTCATCCTGTACAATCTGCACATTCTGCTTGTGCTTCTCAGAGGCATAGTCGATGGTGTAGTTCCATCTATCACATCCATGCTGTCTCACAACCAACCTGTGTTTTAAAAATCTATTTATAGTGAGACATAACTTGAATGAAAATTATAAAAATGTTGGGTATTTTCTATGTTGACAACTTCATTTACTTCAAGCTAAAAAGATTGTTCAACTAATCAAATTTTTGAAATTATGCACTAAACGCCGAAGATGTCAATATCTAGTGGTGGTTATATCATACTGAGTGCTGACTACCACACTGCGTTGTCTTATTTATGCCAAAGGCGAATGTCCTTAAGTTTACTCGTCAGTTTACCTTTATTTAGCACAATAAGCCTGTCAAACAGCTTGTGCTTCACAAATGACATGAATGCAGAAATAACTTTGTCTAAACGTTATGCACATTTACTACCTAGATATATATATTTAATAGTGCGATGCATTCTTTCTATATGCATGTTGGTATTGATTCCAGCATTCAATCTATGGCAATATGCCCAACAATTTGCTTTCCCAACAGAGTTGTCTCGGAGGTATGTGGCAAATTGAACTGTATCAGGATCATATTCCAATCTCTCTAGCACAATATTTAACATCTCATCAAATGAATCTACATCCTGCTCATGCATCAAAGTTCTGATTAGCTTGTATACTTCACCTTGTTTTTCTACACCTTGAATCTTACATTTGATATTCTTCCTCCAACATCTATCAACATGCCATGTACAATAAAGTCGCATAGATGGAGATTCCATGACATCATTCCACGCAATAAAGAAAGACTCAGCCAAATCCGACATAAAAACATTTGGCGAAATTGATCCAACCTGCCTCTTTATATGCTGGAAAAATATGGATAGCATCTGGGAGTCATTCCTGTTACATATTAGAAATGTGCATTGAAACCCTTGTCCCAGATCGTCTAGCACTAGTAGAGTTATAAGTTCAAAATTATATCCATTAAGACCATGTGTCCCATCAACGCAAACGCAGTCGTTCCCATATTTCTTTAATATCTCACCTTGAGCATTGTTCATAATTATCAATGCAAAATCAGAGCGCTTTAATTGTGGGTACGAATCAAGGACTACATCCTGTGGTTTATAAAAAGCACACAAGGACTGTCTCCACCATTTACTTCATTTACCCATGCTTCTACAGTTATTGCATCATTATGGTGTCTTATTGAAGGACAAATTATAAGGTTGATCTATATTATGTAGATCCTATCTCGTAATCAAATGTATCCTTTCCAAGTTCGATTCTATAACTGTATCTCGAATTTTGTCTAATATGACAGAGTGTGGTATGCCACTTGCTATATCTGCAGCAATACTTTCCCTTTCTCTTTTTGTTAGTTGCAGATGACATAACTCGGATATGTGGCCAACATGGGTTGAAACATATTTCACACAGCAGGTTCCATTTTTTTTTATATCTACTCTCATCTTAGCAGGGCACAATGCTGTAATTTAAGACATCGCACGTTTTTTCCTCTAGACACAAACTTACCAGTTGCCATGACTGAGGAAGAAGTGCTGACCATGCTTCTTGATGGGATGCGACCTCAGGATCGAACTGCTTTGGTTCTACTGCTGCGTCCCACTACTTACCAACAGTTTTTTGAGCTTATTTCGCGTGCTGATTTCCTTGCTTTCAGCGACGCGCAACGTCAGTTGGAGGGTTTGTTGACGCGACCGTCTGCTATCAGACCAAAACCCCAACCTTGGACCTTGGAGGGTATTAAGCGCCGCTGTTTCCGTTGTGCTTCTGACGGACATTTGGTTAGTAATTGTCCTCTGCAGCCCGAGGGCCCGGACCCCCCGCAAGATGCCTTGGTCAACAGGAGGCAGCGTTGTTTTTGTTGTGGTTCGATCCAGCATTTGGTCGCCGCCTGCTTCACGTCTGCTGTGCAGCGAGCTACCTTAATTTAAGTATTAACTGTATTTTTCTTACTTGTCACTTCTTCTTCCGTGTGTATTTGCTTTTAGGAAGCTTTAATTTTCGAGTGCTCTTAATAGTGTTCCATAGATTTCGTGTTTGTTTTGAATACAGTCAGAGAGAGTCCCTTTAGTCAGCCATAGTGCCAGTAGTGTCAGTGTCGTCGTAACTGCCGCCTGCTTCACGTCTGCTGTGCAGCGAGCTACCTTAATTTAAGTATTAACTGTATTTTTCTTACTTGTCACTTCTTCTTCCGTGTGTATTTGCTTTTAGGAAGCTTTAATTTTCGAGTGCTATTAATAGTGTTCCATAGATTTCGTGTTTGTTTTGAATACAGTAAGAGAGAGTCCCTGTAGTCAACCATAGTGCCAGTAGTGCTAGAGTTTGTTTTCAATACAGTCCAGAGACAGGTAGTGCTATTTTCATTGTTTTCTACAAGAAGTGACTAGCAACCACAGTTTAGTGAATAAGCAGCCGCCTTTAGTGAATTAGCAGTCTAGTTAAAGGTTGATTAACTCCCTTCAGTAAATTGTTTCCTTAGGATGGATAGGATGTGTGACTGCTGTGTACGGACGCAGGAGGAGCTGGCCACTGATCGCGAACAGCTGAGCGTGTTGATGGCCGCGGTCAGCCGTCTTCAGGCTGCTGCCTCGGAGTGTAGCGGCAGTGGGGAGTCTGGTGCGTCGCAAGGTACACCCCAGGTGTTACATGCTTCACCCACTGTCCCTGCTGTCGAGACATCTTCGCGGGTACCGGGCGCGGTTGGGCCACCCTCTCCCCAAGGGGAGTGGCGGGTTCAGCGGCGTTCGCGGCGCACGAGGCGGAAGGTCAATGTGGAGGCTGGCCGTGTGGCATCGCCCGCTCTGCCTGTGAGGGGACATGTGGCTGCTCCTTCAGCAAGGTCCGAGCAGGCACACGGGGGGAGGGGTTTATTAGTTATTGGGAGCTCCAACGTTAGGCGGGTGATGGAGCCCCTTAGGGAAATAGCGAGAAGGTCGGGGAAGAAGGCCAGTGTTCACTCTGTCTGCTTGCCGGGGGGTCTCATCCGAGATGTGGAGGAGGCCCTACCGGCGGCGATAGAGAGCACTGGGTGCACCCGACTGCAAATTGTTGCTCATGTCGGCACCAATGACTCCTGCCGTCTGGGTTCAGAGGTCATCCTCAGTTCGTACAGGCGGTTGGCGGAATTGGTGAAGGCGGAAAGCCTCGCTCGCGGGGTGGAATCAGAGCTAACTATTTGTAGTATCGTTCCCAGAACCGATCGCGGTCCTCTGGTTTGGAGCCGAGTGGAAGGCTTAAACCAGAGGCTCAGACGATTCTGCGGAGATCTGGGGTGCAAATTTCTCGACCTCCGCTATCGGGTGGAGAAATGTAGGGTCCCCCTGAATAGGTCAGGCGTGCACTACACGCCGGAAGCGGCTACAAGGGTAGCGGAGTACGTGTGGAGTGCACATGGGGGTTTTTTAGGTTAGAGAATCCCCTCCCTAGGCCCGACAAGACGCCTCCTGAGACGCGGCAAGATAGGAGTAGGCAAAATGCAACAGGGAATAACAATATTAATGTGCTAATAGTAAACTGCAGGAGCGTCTATAGAAAGGTCCCAGAACTGCTCTCATTAATAAACGATCACAACGCCCATATAGTACTAGGGACAGAAAGTTGGCTGAAACCAGACGTAAACAGTAACGAAATCCTAAACTCAGATTGGAATGTATACCGCAGAGACAGGCTGAACAGTGAAGGGGGAGGCGTGTTTATAGCGGTAAGAAGTGCAATAGTATCGAAGGAAATTGACGGAGATCCGAAATGTGAAATGATTTGGGTGAAGGTCGCGGTTAAAGCAGGCTCAGACATGGTAATTGGATGTCTCTATAGGCCCCCTGGCTCAGCAACTGTTGTGGCTGAGCACCTGAAGGATAATTTGGAAAATATTTCGAGTAGATTTCCCCACCATGTTATAGTTCTGGGTGGAGATTTTAATTTGCCGGATATAGACTGGGAGACTCAGACGTTCATAACGGGTGGCAGGGACAAAGAATCCAGTGAAATTTTTTTATGTGCTTTATCTGAAAACTACCTTCAGCAGTTAAACAGAGAACCGACTCGTGGCGATAACATATTAGACCTTCTGGTGACAAACAGACCCGAACTATTTGAAAAAGTTAACGCAGAACAGGGAATCAGTGATCATAAAGCGGTTACGGCATCGATGATTTCAGCCGTAAATAGGAATATTAAAAAGGGTAGGAAGATTTTTCTGTTTAGAAAAAGTGACAAAAAGCAGGTATCAGAGTACCTGTTGGCTCAACACAAAAGTTTTGTCTCAAGTACTGATAGTGTTGAGGATCAGTGGACAAAGTTCAAAACCATCGTACAATATGCGTTAGATGAGTATGTGCCAAGCAAGATCGTAAGAGATGGAAAAGAGCCACCGTGGTTCAACAACCGAGTTAGCAAACTGCTGCGGAAGCAAAGGGAACTTCACAGCAAACATAAACATAGCCAAAGCCTCGCAGACAAACAAAAATTACGCGAAGCGAAATGTAGTGTGAAGAGAGCTATGCGAGAGGCGTTCAATGAATTCGAAAGTAAAGTTCTATGTACTGACTTGGCAGAAAATCCTAAGAAATTTTGGTCTTATGTCAAAGCGGTAGGTGGATCAAAACAAAATGTCCAGACACTCTGTGACCAAAATGATACTGAAACAGACGATGACAGACTAAAGGCCGAGATACTAAATGTCTTTTTCCAAAGTTGTTTCACAGAGGAAGATTGCACTGTAGTTCCTTCTCTAGATTGTCGCACAGATGACAAAATGGTAGATATCGAAATAGACGACAGAGGGATAGAGAAACAATTAAAATCGCTCAAAAGAGGAAAGGCCTCTGGACCTGATGGGATACCAGTTCAATTTTACACAGAGTACGCGAAGGAACTTGCCCCCCTTCTTGCAGCGGTGTACCGTAGGTCTCTAGAAGAGCGTAGCGTTCCAAAGGATTGGAAAAGGGCACAGGTCATCCCCGTTTTCAAGAAGGGACGTCGAACAGATGTGCAGAACTATAGACCTATATCTCTAACGTCGATCAGTTGTAGAATTTTGGAACACGTATTGTGTTCGAGTATAATGACTTTTCTGGAGACTAGAAATCTACTCTGTAGGAATCAGCATGGGTTTCGAAAAAGACGGTCATGTGAAGCCCAGCTCGCGCTATTCGTCCACGAGACTCAGAGGGCCATAGACACGGGTTCACAGGTAGATGCCGTGTTTCTTGACTTCCGCAAGGCGTTCGATACAGTTCCCCACAGTCGTTTATTGAACAAAGTAAGAGCATATGGACTATCAGACCAATTGTGTGATTGGATTGAGGACTTCCTAGATAACAGGACGCAGCATGTTATTCTCAATGGAGAGAAGTCTTCCGAAGTAAGAGTGATTTCAGGTGTGCCTCAGGGGAGTGTCATAGGACCGTTGCTGTTCACAATATACATAAATGACCTGGTGGATGACATCGGAAGTTCACTGAGGCTTTTTGCAGATGATGCTGTGGTGTATCGAGAGGTGGTAACAATGGAAAATTGTACTGAAATGCAGGAGGATCTGCAGCGAATTGACGCATGGTGCAGGGAATGGCAACTGAATCTCAATGTAGACAAGTGTAATGTGCTGCGGATACACAGAAAGATAGATCCTTTATCATTTAGCTACAAAATAGCAGGTCAGCAACTGGAAGCAGTTAATACCATAAATTATCTGGGAGTACGCATTAGGAGTGATTTAAAATGGAATGATCATATAATGTTGATTGTCGGTAAAGCAGATGCCAGACTGAGATTCATTGGAAGAATCCTAAGGAAATGCAATCCGAAAACAAAGGAAGTAGGTTACAGTACGCTTGTTCGCCCACTGCTTGAATATTGCTCAGCAGTGTGGGATCCGTACCAGATAGGGTTGATACAAGACATAGAGAAGATCCAACGGAGAGCAGCGCGCTTCGTTACAGCATCATTTAGTAATCGCGAAAGCGTTACGGAGATGATAGATAAACTCCAGTGGAAGACTCTGCAGGAGAGACGCTCAGAAGCTCGGTACGGGCTTTTGTCAAAGTTTCGAGAACATACCTTCACCGAAGAGTCAAGCAGTATATTGCTCCCTCCTACGTATATCTCGCGAAGAGACCATGAGGATAAAATCAGAGAGATTAGAGCCCACACAGAGGCATACCGACAATCCTTCTTTCCACGAACAATACGAGACTGGAATAGAAGGGAGAACCGATAGAGGTACTGAAGATACCCTCCGCCACACACCGTCAGGTGGCTTGCGGAGTATGGATGTAGATGTAGATGTAGATGTAGACTGTTCCTTGCAGCGCCATCCTCGTGCCCCTATATAACGCCAGGACTGGTGGGGGAGGGCTCACAAGCATAAGCGTAAATGGAGTTGGCTCCTTAATGGTAACTCTGTGTTTGCTCCTAAAGTCCCTCCCCTTCCATACGTGTGTGCTAGGATTGGTCAGGAGCGCGTTTGCGCTTTGTTGGATTCCGGGTGCTCAGATCCATTATTGACAGTCAATGGTACGATTTTAAGCATTTGCACAGGTTTTCTCTTCCCTGCCCGTGCGAGAGTAGACGTCGTATAGCTGATGGTTGTGTCTTGCCTATTTTCGGTGTGGTGTCTGGGAGCATTTAGATTAATGGTTTCTCATGGCCCTTCTCGTTTATTGTGGCTGATAAGCTTAGCACACCTTTAATATTGCGTTGTGATTTTATTCAGCATACCAGGCTGATTACTCGGGGGGGGGGGGGGGGGGGCAAGATTTATTTTAAGTTTCGCCCCGAGGTTTGTATTGGGTTTTGTTCTTGTAATCGGCAGTATGGTTTGCATAGTTTCGTTAGTGAGGAAGGTGGCGTGGATCTGGCCCATGTGACTGCCGAAGAAGCTCTCCAGGTTGGGCGCCTAGTTGGCAAGTTTCCCGACGTTCTTACTGATCAGCTTGGTGCCACGCATCTCATTCAGTATGAAATTCAGCTAACTGATGACATGCCCGTTCGGCGTGCGCCGTATCGCCTGTCGCCTCCTATGATGCGCGCCCTTAGGGATAAAATCCAGCAGATGCTGCAGGAGGGTGTTATTCGACCATCTACTTCCCCTTATGCCTCATACATGTTTTTGGTCCCGAAAGCGAACGGCACTGATTTCAGGCCTGTAGTGGATTATCGTGAACTCAATAAGAAGACCATTCTTGAGTCAGTGCCGTTGCCTGACTTGCATAACTGTTTTTGTTGGTTCCAAGGCGCTACCATATTTTCGGTCCTAGATTTGAATCAGGTGTATTATCAAATCCCTCTTGCTGAGTCGTATAAGCATGTTAGGCCTTTTGTACGGACTGGAACCTTTTTGAGTTCAATCGTGCCCCCTTTGGTTTAGCTACTGGCGTTGCCATGTTGTCCCGATTACCAGATAATGTTCTTCACGACCTCAAGTTTAAATGTGTTTACAACTATTTGGATGATCTTGTGGGTTTCAGTCAGACATTTTCTCAACATCTTCGGCATCTGGAGGAAGTATTTTGCAGATTAAGGTCTGCGGGTCTCACAGTTAGACCACCAAAAGTCACCTTATGTCGCCCTAGTATTTCTTTTCTGGGGCTTGTTGTCTCGGTTCATGGGGTTGGTATTGATAATGAAAGAACCAAAGCTGTTATGGACTTAACCCCCCCCCCCCCCGCCATCATCGTCGTGGTGTGGCCAGATTTATTGGCACGGTCAATTTTTTTCGTAAGCACATTCCTAACTTTGCTCAACTCGCCGCCCTCCTTAACTGTCTTCGAAAAAAGAACTCAGTCTTTGTTGTGTGGTGAGAGCAACAGCAGCAGCCCTTTCAGGCTCTAAAGTCCGCCTTGGCTAATCCTCCTGTTCTGGCTATTCCTGATTTTAACCACACCTTTATCGTGTAGATGGATGCCTCCCATGCTGGGTTGGCTGCATACTATTGCAGGAACAGGAGGGGGAAAGACGCCCTATCGCTTATGCCTCTTGGCGCCTAACTGAAGCGGAAAGTAATTATTCCGTCTACAAGTGTGAAGCCTTGGCTGTGTTGTTTGCGGTGGAGAAATATCTTTTCTTTTTGGAGCACCGTGAGTTTGTTAGAAACCGACAATCAGGCTCTTGTTGGGTGTTGGCCTGTCCCCATAAGAATGGTCGTATTGCCATGTGGGCAGTGCGGCTGTCGGCTTTCTGCTTCCATGTCCGACATTTTAAGGGTGCTGATAATGAGATTTCTGATGCCTTGAGTCGCATGTTTACTGAGCAAGAGTCTGGTCCGTGTCAACCTAGCTACGGGGTTTGTGCTGTCCTTACTGAAATGCCCGGTCTGTTTGGTGATTAGGACGGTGAACAGAGGAGACATCTGTTCCTGGTTTTACTCTGTGTGACCACATGCTTTGTAAGCAGGACCGTGATGGTCGCAATTTAAAAATCTGTCTTCCTGGAGCCTTGGTTCACATGGTGGTTAAATATTTTCACGATTCTGTGTTGGGAGGGCATCTGGGTATATACAAAACTCTGGCCAAGGTACGCGTGAAGTTTTATTGGCCTCGCTTGTATCGTGATGTTCGTGCTTATGTGAACAATTGTTATGAGTGTAAGAGGGCTAAACCTGATCCAGGTCTGCATCCTGTGCATGAAGAATATCCCCTGGATAGAGTCTTTGTGGATTATATCAGCTCCCTGCCACGCACCAGGGGGGGTAATAAATATGTATTTGTTGCTGTTGATGCCTTTTCCCACTTTTTGTGGTTGTTGCCCAGTCGAGGAGTTACAGCTTCGATTACCATACAGCAGCTTACTCAGGTCATGTCGTGGTTTGGTCCACCCAAGAGTTTAGTCACAGATAATGCTCGTTCGTATCCAGTAATTTTAAGGCATTTTGCTTTAATCAGGGGATCAGATATATTACTACCACCCCTTATCACCCGTGGCCTTCCTCAGCCAAAAGAGTGAATCGTAATCTCAAGTCTCCTTTCTGTATTTACCATGCCCGTGCCCGCTTCAAGTGGGACGAGACCTTGCGGTGGATTAATCAGGCTTTTAATTCAGCGAACCATGAATCTACTGGCACCACACCTAATAGCTTGATGTTTGCTTATCAGGTGAATTCCCCATTGTCCAACTTGTGGAGAATAAATGATTTATTGCCTGACCAGGTATCTCCGGCCATTCTCCGGGAGAGTTGGCAGAGGGCCAAGAATAGTGTTCTCGCTGCTCATCAGAGGGAGGCCTCTAAATATAATCGAGGCAGGCGCCCCTACCACACTAAGATAGGTGACCTGGTTTTTGTCCGCACCCAGCCCCAATCCGGGTCGTCGCAAGGAAAGCGGAAGTTCCACCCCCGTTTTAGTGGGCACTGTCGTATCATTAAGACACTAGGTCCGGTAACCTTTCAGGCTCAGGACGTGTCATCTGGGAGACTCTCCCGTGTTCACCTTTCCCAGCTCAAATGTCAAATGTGTTTCTGATACGAGGAAGCCCCCCTTCTCCACCCCCGCCCCCCAGTGTTTAACTTGTGAGAGGGGTGATTGTGCTATGGCGACGGTATTCCCGATCTATTCTCGATCGTTGGGCCTCTGAGTGGTGTTTCTTTCTCCATTGCAGGGCACCTCCTGGCAGTGGGTGACGCCGTCTCTCGCCAGTGGCGTGTGTGCTGTCAGTGAAGTTTGGGCGCGTGCGGTGCGAGCATTGCCTTTTGCGTTTGACGGTGGGTCCCTCCGCGCTGTCACTAGCCGGGGCTGGTGTTACTTGCCGCTCCCCGGGTCGGTGGTAGGAGTCGTCGCTTGATTACCAGCTTTCTTGCCCTGTCTGACTGTGCCTTGCTAAGGTCTGGGTGACGATACTCATGCTGGATCACCTTTCTCGTGGCGATTTCCCTGGACCGCGCCTTGGCAGGAGCTTGTGGCTATGCTGCTCCCAGATATAGTTTACAGGGGAGTACTTTTCCGTCGATGGAAGTTTGGTGCTGTTTGTGTGTTTCAGCGTGCTATGGCTAAGAAGATTATCTTCGTTGTTATGATTGTGTCGGAATCGTGGGCAAACCCCAGTGTTCGTGAGGTACATATGCCGCTACATCAGTGCTGTTTTGGTGTATCAAAGCCCAAGGGCAGCATTGAGACCTTGCGAAGTTACAGCAGAGGCCAGTATTTATTCCATAACTAAACAGAATGGGTAGGGAGAACGCCTCCCATACCTACCTGCACATACTTGTGAGTTCTTCTTTTGTAATTTGATTCTGCTAAAGTGAAGATGTCTTACACCAAGGGTTTTCAGATTAGCTAGTACCACAGGCCACAAATTCCTCACTATGACTATGTAAGGATCACTGCAAGGGAAGAAAATTCTATGTTATTTATTTTACAAAGATTCCTTTTATTTATTTTTTATGCTCTTCTTATTTTAAAACATGTGACTAAGGTGAAGAAGCTCACTGATGCAAGGCATGTCCTCTATAATACCCAACCCACAGACGACTAAAAATGCTGTTCCCCACAGGCCCACGTGCAGCTCATCTACTGGAACTTCTCTGTTGTGGAAGTGTGCCACTTTAGAAATAATGTCCAGTAAAATAAGTTATTATTTCGAATATGGATTCCTCTGCCACTGTTCCATCTAGAGTGGTGTGACTCAAAAGTTGTTTAAGGGCAGAGCCACTCCTTTCCAGGCAAGAGTGAAAGGTAGGTGAAAAAGTTTACTAGAATGAACAATGAGCGGTATGCAGCCACCATATCATCTGCGCGAGCTGCGATGTGTCCATCCCTTGTTTAGGCCATTTGCAACAGCCGCTTTCGTGTTCTATCTCTGTTATGGAGCAGAAGACATAACACTGATATTCTTGAGATGGGGAACTCCACCTTATGGAGTGTGCCAATGCAACCTTTATTAGTGCTATAATCACATACTGTAGTGATAACTCTCAACTGCCTGTTACACAGAATTCTTTGACTTTACTTAGGTCTCAGTGGACTTTGTCACAAACATCAGTTCTCTTCTACCCTCAAGCCACTTGGCATGCTTTACGTTGCGGAAACTCGTATAGTCCCATGAACACAGGTGACAAGATTTGATGCTGAGGTTTGATGAGTTTTTCCTAAGGGTATAATGTTTCATTGTTGGTATCACAATGCTGAAAGCCTTCTACTGTGGTGCCTCTTCCACAAATGATACATATTTGTTCTCCAGAAACTATTATTTTAGACGAAGCTTTACTTCTGTTTGAAGAGAAAACGGTTACTGGTAGCAAAGTAAAAAGGTAATGGATGTTTAACCATTGGAATTATAACAATATCTGCTGAAAATCAATTGATGAAACGCTATAAAGAGAAGCTAAACTTAAAGAACCGCTGCAGTGGAATACTCAAGTACACAGATCAAATATTTTTACATGAAACACAATTAATTAATTAATTAATTAAACCTTTTTAAATTGGCCACTACCTCATAAACATTAATAACAGCAGAATTTTATTAACGGGAACAACATTTATACACAAACTTAAATGAGTAACATGCATCAGGAATTGTTTTTCCACCTTTTATATTTTAATGAGGAGCCACTGTTTTATCTTTAAATGGCGCTTGTATCATCTTCCAGCAAACTTTGTTCAATAAAGTAATTCCAAATCAAGCGAACTGCAGTTCTGCAAAGTACACAATGTATGAGGGTAAGTCAAAAGTATCCAGATCTCTCTAAAAAGAAAAAAAAACACTTTTGCAGTAGTCATATGCATTCTGTGAAAGCATACTTACAGTTGGTACTACTGTGGTCACATGCAAATCACTTGATCTTTATGGCAACAGAAGTGAGCTGGCAGTGGCAGCATAAAAATATCCACTCCATTAGCAATATGCACAAACGAAGAACAAGGAGTAGTCATAAGATTATTTGGTCATAAGGAGTGAAAGGAGCTTAAATTCATGCTAGACTGTTAACACAGTACAGGGATAGTACATTGCCGTGGTCAAGTTCTTTCAAGTGGGACGAGAAGTTCGAATGTAGCTGGAAAAAAATGACTCACAAACAGGAAAAAGGGCGCTTGTCAAGATCCACAAAGGCCGACAAAATGGAGCAAGCTCAATTGATAACTTTGACGAACAGGCGTATTACTATCGATGGCATAGCGTCTACACTGAATATCAGCCATTGTTCTACCTGAGCCGTAGTCAAAATTGCTGTTTTGAAGAGCGCGCCGCAGCGCGTAGTGTGAAGCAATCGCCGCCGACCGAAGTGGACGAGCGGTTCTAGGCGCTTCAGTCTGGAACCGCGGAACCGTTACGGTCGCAGGTTCGAATCCTGCCTCGGGCATTGATGTGTGTGATATCCTTAGGTTAGTTAGGTTTAAGTAGTTCTAAGTTCTAGGAGACTGAAGACCTCAGCAATTAAGTCCCATAGTGCCAGAGCCATTTGAACCATTTTGAATCAGTCACCCTCCGTTTCTAGCAGTGGCGCCGCTGTGGCAATCACAGCTTTGGCGCCTCCTTCTGGTGGGAAAGGGGAGAGGTTGCCTGTCCACGTGCATTTAAGGGGCGCTATGAGCTCGCCAGTCGGTCAGTCTGGGTCATTCTCTCGTCCCCAGCTTGCTGGTCTGTCTCTCGTCCGCATTTGTTAGGCAGTTAGTGTCTGTCTTTCGTTCGGAGTGCTAGTATGTCTGTCGTTTGGATCAAAATGATCCGGCAAAATGAGTCTTTCCACTCCACCAGTAAGAGAACTCAGCGAGTGGTCGCCCGGTCGGGGCTTAGTTCCTGCATCTGAGTCTGCATGTTAGGCCGCCAGTCTGCTCGAGTTTGCTCAGGCAATGGTCACTGGCGGTTGGATCGATCGGTTGGTCAGTCGCGCACTGAGACACAAGATGAATGGTCCGTCTTGAGCGTCGGCGCAAATCAGGTCGCCACGTGAGTCCAGTGGGCCACGGCGTATAGCGAGCGGTAGTGACTTAGTAGTCGACACGAGAGCAACAGGAGTCAACCCACGACATCAGTCTGGCCGGTGCGAGCTGCGTCGTCGTGAGACGGGAGATCAGCACGCCTTCCTGTGTCCGTTGAAGCAGGTGGCAGCGGACGGTTCGGGAGAGCGATTTGGGGATGCTGCGCCAGGTCTTCTCGAGAAATCGCAGTTTATTAGAAGTTAAGTGATTGGTGATATGTTGTTTGATTTACTATTGTTAAATTATACTTGTTTTCTTGGTGAGGTCACCAGCCGTTTTGCTTTGGGGTCGTCCCACCATTCTTCTCGTTTGCCCACCCGCGGGAAAGTGGTTATTTATGAACTGGGTGGCCTGGTTTTCCCTTGTGGAGTAGGGGCAGTTAGAGCAACCTGCGGTTCGGGTTGTTCGGTTATCTCCGTATCAATCTACTGTACGTTAGCAGTTGCCTCTGTCATGTTTGTCGGATCTGGTGTGGTAACGAATTTATTGCTTGGAGTGTAACGGCATAATACCTGAAATATGTTTTGATCTTTTATTGCCTATGATCTTGAGAGGCGGTATCTGTGTACTGTAGAGCATCTTAACTATTGTTTGGCAAACCTTATAGAATTTTATATAAGATTGCATTTCATGGGATTTTATTTAAATGATCATTTTAGTATATAGAGTTGCCACCCTTTCACCGTAAGACTTTTCTTAGAAGTTAAAATAAAGTTGCACCTTTGGTGGCAAGGTTAACATTTTAATTGTTAGCGTTTTGTACCATTTCCATCCCTCCTGGGGGGGGGGGGATGCATAATTTGTGTGCTTGTGTAAATTGTTTAACTCTTAGTTTAAAGTTATCTGGTGTGTTGCAGATTTGCACCAGTGTAGTCTTTCAGAGACTGTTGTGAGCAGTCATAACTACTGCCATGTCAAAAGGGAGCGGCAGAGTTTTCTGCCTGAAAGCTCTTACAGTCAAAACTTGTTTTTTTTTTTTTGCCTCTGAATAAATTGTAACTTTGATATTTAGAGGGTGCTTTCTGATTATAATTTTAAACGTTTCTTTTAAAAAATGCTTTTAGGCACTATTAAAGTGAATAAAATTCCCATTTGTTAAAAGGAATTTGGTTATGATTTGATCAATTACTCCCTGGCAACTACTTCCATGCTTACATAGTGTGATTAAATGTATTAATGTTCTCGATGAATTGCTAGTAACTAAAATAAATTCTTAAGAATATTCTTTGAAAATAAATCATGGTTCACTGCTGATACCATCATCCGTGATGGACTTGGCTTCCATAAAGTTTGTTTGTCATGAACGCCATGACAACTCACTGAAGAACACAAACTTAGGAGTCTTGAGGTCAGCCAATACTTACTCGACCTTTATGGCAGGGGGTCGAGCCATTTTTGGAAATAACAGCTATGCGTGATGAAACTTGTGCTCATCACTATGAGCCAGAATCAAAATGCTGGTGTATGGAGTGGAAGAACCCAGAATCACCAGTGGAGAAAATATTCTAGACTGCAACATCAGCAGCAAAGGTTATGCAAAACGTGTTTTGGGATGCAAAAGGAATATTACATGGGGAAGGGGAAAACCATCAACGAAGTCTATTACTGTGCGTTGTTGACCAACAAACTTAACCTTACACTACATGAATTTTTATTTTAGCGCAAAAAATATATATATGGTAGAAAATATTCACCAATGAATCGGAAAAATGTGGAAAAAATTATGTAACTCATTTAACAATGTGAAAGTCATTATTTATTACTTGTTGCCATTTGGCAACATCATTTGTTTAGACATAATGCACTCCGCAGTTGCCAAAACTTTTACAACAGCAAATCAAACAGGAAAATTAAGTAACAAATACAGTTTATGGAACAAAGATTTTATAAGATATTTGATTTTGAATTTGAATTTCATATTATTGATCTCAATGGCATATAAAGCAGGATAGTTCTGTGAAGTAAATCTGAAAACATTAAAATCGCAGTAGATGATATTTAGTGAAACAGTTACCTTTCTTGTTAGGACACAGCTCCACATTACATTTTTCGAATTTAATAACCTTGGAAATTTTCCTTTTTTGCACATCTGTTTTTTATCTAAATAAACAGGCCAGTGTCCAACCTTATCGAATCTGATATTTTTAGATGGATGGTGTGAAGCTGTCTTCTGCTTTGCTGGTTCAATCCTAAAATTCGCTAATTGGAGCTCCTTAGCTTGAGACACTGGGTTGCACATGGGATGCTGTTAACTCTGCTGTACAAAATCCAGCTGTTGATTGTGGCTACATCAACAAGATGGTAAAGTATTCGAAAGTACCACTTCTTACTATGAATTATGATTCTGTATCTCCCAATGAGGCTGTCTAGAAGATCCACCCCCGATATGCTTGTTATAAATTTGCACAATTTTTGGACAAATACAAAAATGTTCCTTCCTACTTCTATCATATGTCTTTACATTGCTTACAGGGTCACTTCCTACAAACGTGGATAACAACATGACTGTCTTGTTGTCCTTCCAGAGTACATTTGAGATCTCTGTTCCTTCATAATTTCGAATAAACTCAAGTATTTTACCCCTTTCCTCTTTACTCAGGGACATTTCGTCTGGGAGTTTCTTATTGTGAACTCTATTTCTGCTAACAGTGCCTAGAAATAAAATGCATTAGCGGTATTGATGTATAATAATTATCAAAATAAATTTTGTCATTTTGATTCTCTGGTACATTCCGGCATAATCTAACAACCACATTGCTGTTTGTTGCACATACAATACTGCATCATTCTTGTCCCATTCATGTTCACGTCCTGTATACATCTCTACTTTGTAAGCATACCCAGATACACCACAAAGTAAAAACAGTTTATAGCCACATTTATGGTGTTTATCTAGCATGTACATTTTGAGATGGTGCCTGGCTTTGGTAGCACACATCTGTTCATTTACAGTTAATGACTCCTCCATTGGAACTGAACCAAATTTTTCATTCAGGTGAGTAAAAATAAGTCTTATCTTTCTGAGCTTGTCTTCTCCATTAGTATTTGCTAAATTGTCTTGAAAGTGTAAGGAGCGCCTCAGTTGCTCAAATTTATTGACAGTAATATTGTCCTGTACAACTGATGGGCCCACTACGTTATTGCAAGACATCCTCACATTTTTCAGTGTTACAACAGAATAGAGGATACAAACACCTAAAAACTTTTGAAAATATATGCTACGGTAACATTGCTGGACTTAGAGAATTTCATCTGGGTACTATAAAGCATAGATTCACGTGACATCAACTCTAAAATATTTTCATTGAAAAAATACGAAAAGAAATCACATGGAGTTCCCTTTGATAATAGCTCATCTAGTAAAGCTTCTTTTCCAAGAAAAGGTTGCTCTACATACTCCGTCTCTCCTTTCTTCCACAACATATCTCGTGTTTTCTTTATCTGTGATGTACTGTTCTTACATTGCGCAGATATTGCAGCAGAACCGCCTCTCGTACTTGCAGTTGTATTTCGTGCTGCAACTACCGAGGTGTCTGCATTGATTGACTGCCCAGCATAATCAGAATCATTTAAGTCACACTGGATTCAATAAGATTAACAGTTTCTCTGTATGATTTCAAGAATTTATTGTTGGTGTCACATATTTCATCTTTATCACCACTGCCATCTTCACTTTCACTTGGAACTCGTATTAAAAACCAAATTTCTTCTGTCAACTCCTTTAATCGTCCATCACATCCATAAAATAAATTCTTTCAGGATTCATGATACTCTTATAAAAGAAAGAGCATCAATTCACTGAAATTGCAGCATCAGTGCTGCGTGCAAGCTTTCTAAGCAAGTACGCGACAATGCTATGACTAAATACATAGTGTTGCCAAACGGCAACTTGTAATTTTCTGTACACAGAAACTTACTTTTAAGGAAAAAAGTGTTTAACATGTTTTCTACTCTTATTAAATCTCTGTAACACGATAATTTTTTTTAGTTGACAGAAGTTGTGTCAGTTTATAATTAATTTACGTAATTTAATGCTCAACAATGAGTTAAATTCACTGGAGCGCTCTTTGTTGCATTTCACCTCAATTCAAGACTGTGCTGCCATCTGTGGAGCAAACGATAAACTAAATTCTTAGAATAGGCTCCAATGTATACAATCTGCAAGACCACCTACAATACATCAGACCACAACACAGAAACCAAGATGGTGGCCGTCTTAGGCCAAGTATTTCAGCATTACCCTAATACGAATAATTTACAAACTTCATAAATGGAAAGTAGATTCTAAATTGCGTGAGAAATGCATTGTTATGTATTTTACTATCTTCAAACTTAAATAAAAAGTTGTCACTAAAGCCACAAATTATGTAATAAGAACTATGACGAAGTAAAATTATGAGATGCAACTCAAAATCAAATCCAAAAAACTATTACAAAACGCATGTAAATGGCATATTTGGACACTAATAATAATTTGCACAATAGAAGCTACATAGCAATAATAAATGAGGCGTGTAACTAAAGCTCAAAATGGTATTAAACAATATGCAGTTAATTCTAGCCACTGTCATTACGTAATATGTTAGAAGTGTTTGATTTTGAGTACCTGTTGGATTTATTTGCTGCTCAGTTTGGCCACTTTGCGTTTTGTTATTTTTGCTGCAGTGTCTTCATGAGTTCCTCTTTTTTGTTTGACTAGTGTTCGAGCAATTTCCTTTGAAACACACTTTTCATTCAACAGTTTTGTGTAATTATTAATAAAAATATTTGAAAGCACTTTAATCCTTTTCTTGATTATTTTCTTTAAAGGAATGCCACATTTGCACACATCACTGAGGTTACTAACGGCATTTTCGCACAATTCAGTTCCTACGGCAAGTACTGCATCTCTATGATTTTTCAAGTTTTAGGAATTCTGGTTCATATGTGCTGCTAATCAGAACTTGAAAAAGTTTATATATATTACAACACAAGGAAATCATTATAGAAGAAGGACACTTCAATCCCCCACGATTCAGTTGGTTGAAAAAGGAAAGGAGTTCTTTGGTTTCACACTGCAACAAAATTTCATCCTGTGTCTGCAACATTTCTTCACAGCCTGAAAATTTTCCACCTTTTTGCAGCTTCTCAAGCATTGTTTTGCTGGTGTAGCTAGCAATACAAACCAAAACTTTCAAGTCTTCATCCATCATGGGAATATTTACTAGTTCCTCTAGAGCAGGTTCTAATTCATCTAAATTTACATACATTTCGTGTTTTATGCTGTAATTTACTTTTGCTGCAAAATCATTTAATGTAAATTCACCATGTTTAGTAGATCTGAGCTTTAGTAGACTTATTACTTTCAGTTTCCTCTCAGACTCCAAGTTTTGCTCAACTGAAACATTATAAGTGCAGCCACTTAGCCTTTTATAAGCTCCAAATCTTGCTTCCAAAGCATTAGTTTGTAATTTTGCTGTAAGAATATAGGACCAGTTGTAAGTATTAAAAATGTATCTGCATAACTGAACTGTTGTTGCAAGTGTGTGAGAGAAAGCAGTACATGTTTCACTGGTTAATTTTCCATCAGTAGGCAATGTATGCCAGATATCAAGAAATGTTTTCAAATTTTCAAGAAACACGCGTTTGGAGTCATTAGGTCCAGTGATTCGGCTACAATTATCATCTGATGTGTATTTGCCTTTCATGGGATGCTGTACATTAGAAACTGTCCACCATTTAATGATTAATTTCAAAAACTGAATAGTGCCATCAGAAATCTCAATCCCCTGACTTTTCAAAATTTCTAGTGCTGCCACATTTTTAGAATCAAAAACACTGAGAGCAAGGGTAACATTCTGTCTCTCAATAGAAGTTGTATATACTGCCTTTCTCACTAGCTTTGGGGCAAGTTTCAACAGTTTATTTTTCTCGGAATGAAACAGGTTCCTCAAATCTGAAAACATTGCTTCACTGACAGTATATTCACATGCAGCATTCCCTTCATCACTGTGTAGAAAGGTATTGATGAAAGCAAATGTATCCTCAATATTTGGCATTATGAAGGATTCATTTTTTCCATTCAACCAGTTATTTCTGATACACTTAAGCAAGTGCACATTGTCAGACAGAAGAAAGAGACATTTGGATGGAGCAACTGGATTTGTAATACACGGCTGTAAAGTGCCACCACACATAAGCTGATACATTTTCCTAATAGTGCTATGGTTATCTGTTACCAGGCATATAACATCATACTTAAGCTCATGCATTAACTTTAATACATCAATTGTCATTTTCAGTAGAGTATCAGGATTAACATTTTTTACAGGAAAGAGAGCTATCACTTCTTTATAATCAGAATGTAAAGATGATGCCATCGAAACCTGCATTATACCTGCTGTTGTAGTATCTGAAGTATTCTCAGCAACATCTAGTATCTTTCCTGCCTTATAAGAGAATTTTGAATTAACATAAACTTCATCTAGCATCACTGAAATTACCTTGTCACTTCCCTGAAGAAATTTATTTTTTTCCCTCAAAAAAGCTACCTGTGATGGACCAATACAAGGTTTATTTGGACCCATTTTGCATAGAAACTGCCTTAAATAGACAGGATGAGGTAATGTTAACACATTTGTTTTTCTCAAGTGATGGTAGGCACCAGGAAATGAAAAGCAAATGGTTGCTGCCCATATCAAAAGTTCAGGAGAATATCTACATTGCTTTGTTATTGCGAGTTGTTATTGCTGCAAAACAAATTCTATTTTAGGTGCTATTTCAGCGTCAAAATCACTACCAGCTTTTAGTGCTTGTTTGAGAAAGTTGACTAAAATCATAATCTTGTCAATGGTGCCAGTAGAGTTATCTGTGAAACCATTTAGGTGACTCACCAGATTATCAAATTTCGTCCACTTGTCACATTTCAAGTTCTCTTCCTCCCCAGACTGTAGTATCCATTTCAAGATTTCTGTAGACAAACACACATTTTTGTGAAACACTTTTACTTCCAAGGAACTTGATATCTTGAAGCACACTGAAACTAATGGCACATCACTGACTGAATCATCCTTTAATTTAATGAAAGATACGTAGTCATCCTTTACTAAAATTGTAAATGGAAAAACATTCATTTTCTGCACTTCGCTTTTAAAATGCTGAAAGTCAGGTATATTGCCATTTTCGCACCACTTACTGAAATTACATTCATCACGTTCCAGTAGCTGTTGAACACGATCTTCAGGATTCTTCCTTTGCTTAGGAACTGGTATTGTGTGATAAGAAGGTTGATTAGGAAAGATGGTTGGAAATGCATCATCTGTTAGTTTTGGTGTTTTTCGTGGCACACGTATTGGTTCACTATTTTCCACAGGAAAAATGTCTTCCGTAACCACAAACTTAGGTTCAAAATACTTAATGCATACCACAGCTTTATCGTTCACTTCAAAATTATCCCTATGAATTAGTTTAATCCATTTGTCCCTCAATGCTGTTTCCTTGGGAAACTTAAATGTTGAGGTATCGTATGTTTTGCCATAATTGGATTTACATCCTGGTACACAACAGCTACGACCCATCGCAAGAACAGTTTACACTTTAAATTATGCTGAACTTACTACAGAATCTAGAAAATAAATACTAGAGTAGCACTTTTGACGACATTCACAGCATATAGCATAAATAACAGCTAGTAATAAGTGCTTTCGCTCCTCTTGAACGTCACGTAGAGGTGGCAAAAAATAACGTAACTGATAGAAATAACCGGTTAGTGAAAACTGACGGCTACTGCGATAACCGTTCCTCTGATACAGACAGTTATTTCAATAACTGTCTAATGTCAACAGTGCCTCGCGCCATGTGTTGACCAAAGATCGTACTACGCTTTCCCGTCAACTCATCGGAGAACTGGCTAGGAACTAAGGAGAGGATAGACCATTTGGAAGGCGTTCTATAGGCCATGGGAATAACTGTGAGACTGCGCGCCATCTGTTGATAAGAACTGTTTACTATATCGTGCGCCTTCGTTACTTTTAGCACAAACAATTAAATAAGATTAATGTCCGAGCAGTGGCTGATAGGAGCTGCAGTACAGGCATTAACAAGTACGGTCGTTCCCTTAAGCCACCGCCTCATATGTCAATTTAGCTTGGACGGGTTGTATAAAGAGAGATACCATAAGGAATTCGAGCGACTATGGAAATAACTGTCAGAGATAGGTATTTTCCCCTGGCAGTTATCGTTATTGTCTCACAGTTCTCGCTCTCTGGCAGTTATCGGACTACCATTACAAGTAACCTGGAAGTTGGTAACGGAATAACTGTGTGTCTGTGTTCCTGATACAGTGACTCCAGTCTTAGACCCCGGTGATATTACAGAGACGATAGTTACTGGAGCGAACAAATATTTACGTACTTCTTCGGAAATAGCTGCTGGCCGTCGCGAATGACAAATAACATGTCGGAATGTATAACATAATACAGTGGAATATAATAATTATTATCCTCATCATTTGTCAGGAGATTGTCAAAATAAGTGAATATATCACAGTAACTGCTAATATTTACAGAATTGATACACTGTCAGAATAAAACACAGATAAGCACTTTCAATAAATTTATCATACACAGAATACCCGATCTTGACTGTTGCAACCAAGTGCTGTCAAAACTGAAATATAGCAGAATTTTTACCTAAGTTGGTCTATCAGTCTCTGTTACGATATTCATCTACAGGGTAGAAGGAGCGGTGAATGGAAGCGTCTGATTCCACCCGTCTGCTTCGACGTAAAGGTGTTGTGGTGTGTGAATGTCATTACGGCACGGTGTTTATGAGTTGGTTTTTCGTGTGTGTCGATCTAGGTTGCAGTGCCGGAATTTGCTGGTGGTAATTATTATTTTTTTTTTCTAGCTGTGATGTTTCGTGTATTTATGAAGTATTGAATGTGATTTAATTTATGTAGGGATGATTGATTTGTGGACTTTTGGGATTGTGGTTTTATTTTTCGCAGTAGTGGGTGTTGGTTTTTTGGCATCAGTAGCTGTGGTGGACCTATATAGGTCACCGGAAATGACTGATTCCCATTTTCATAGTTGTATGTGCTGATGTTTTAGTATCGTCATCTGAGGTTGACCTATGTACGTCAAGGGAAATGTCAGATTCAGATTTTCGTAATTTAAGTTGTGGGTGTTGGTGTTTTGGTATGGTCACCTATGGTTGACATATATTGTTCAAGGGAAGTGTCCGATTCCTGCAGATTTTTGTTGGTGTAGCAGAATGCTGTATTTTTTTTTTCTTTTTGCTCTTCATTTGGTGTTTTGGGATCATGGTGTGTTTTTTTTACTAGCTTGTCCTCACTCTAAAACCCCCAACTTCCCGCAGTTGTCCCGTTGGTTTGATTGTATTTTTGGTGGGAAATGTTATTGTATTATTTATATGTATCTTCGTGTTTGTTGCCATGTGTATGTAGTAGCGTCATAGACACACTTTAAATAGCTATTTCCGGCATATTGATGACGGGTGGACTCAGACACTTCTGTATCAAATAGTCTTTCAAACACACTGTAAACCGTGCTTTATCTGAAACCAAGTTTTTAATGGTTGCTGACTTGCTGGCAGTTTATTGAAAATGCATGTTCCTGAATATTGGACCCCTTTTGGACCAAGGTAAGTGATTTTAGGTCTTTATGTAGATTGCTGTTCCCATTTCTAGTACTGATATTATGTATTAAGCTATTGGTTGGAAATACTTGTAACAAATTTCATTAAAGAATAAATATACTAGGAAGCAGTAATTAGAATACAAAGTTCATTGAACAGGTTCCTACATGATGTTCTTGAATTGATATCACAAACGATTTTTATTACACGCTCTTACATGTGAAAAACTTTTGCTACGTTTGATAAGTTACCACAGAATACGCTCCCTTATGAAATAATAGAATGAAAAAATGTGGTATGCCCTTCCCAACTGAATTTATTATCGAGTTGTAGTCCCAGAAATGTAACACTGTCAACCTTTTCGATCTGCATGTCTTCATATGTTATAAACATGCTGTAGCTGGAGAAATCGAGCAGTTTCCAAATCTGACATAAAACTTGGATTAGCGTACTCACACTTTCCCCAATAGGACTAGCTTTTACAGCACAAGAGTAAACGAATCTGTCACATTACGCATATTTTTTGTTGTATTACAAGGCTGTACACTTTATTCTATTATGCGAGCAGCACAAGAAATTAAGCTTCGAATTTAACCTACAGTACTCAGTTTACATATTACTTCATACTTAAAAACGCATGTTGTTAACATTTTACTTAAACAGTGCTTTGGCGAAGTGCCGCGTACTTTCTGTCGCAGCTGCGAAGATAATATTTCTAATAGCGACCGATAACCTACAAACATATAATCTGAAACACTAATAATCGTTCTAACATCAACTAAAATGTACCCGGAGTTAATAAGCTGAGGTTATGACACGATTCATACGACATTCCTGCTATTTCACACTACTCGCAGTTATACTGATAACTAAACTGATGGATTCCAACTATGTCGTTATTTAACTGTCGGAGTTATCGGTATTCGCTAGCGAAAAATAACTTGGCAGTTATTAATAACAGTTAACGATAACGGTTATCAAAGAATAACTGGAACTGTGATAACGGTTACTCCAGAATAACCATTTGGCCCACCTCTAACGTCACGTATACAATGTTACAGACACACGTTATGGAAACACAAGCACGCTGGTTTGTTTCCCCCACGATTGCCGCCATATTGTCAACTATCGATATCTGCCTTAAGGTCTGATTTATTGTAGGTGGTCTTGCAATATGCATGGTGTTGCCATCTGGCAACAAGAAGTACGCTCGAAAAACGTAACGAATATTAGCGTTGCCAAACGGCAGCAACATGCAGTGTAGGGTGAAACCAGCAATTCGCAATAAAGGATGAGGTATATTGTGATGGTAACTTTTACTGTTACACAGTAACGCTCATCCTCACATAGCTCGCCTCGCCCTTGACACAATCCAGAAATTGTGTTTCGAGCCACTGGAACATACACTGTAGCCGAGATCATTCTCCATCAGACTTCTATTAATTTGGGCCGCTGAAAGAATCTTTGCAAGGTCACCGATTTTCCTCAGACACACAAGTGCTAGAAGTGGTGCATCACTGGCTTCACACCCAACTGCAAACCAGTGGCTTCACAACCACCGCAAACCAGTTTGGCAGACATACACAAGCTTGTGGACGTTTGGACCAAATGCATTTCAAAGAAAGAAGACTACACGTACTGAAAAGTAACGTGTAAATCAAATTGTGTTTTTGAAGTAAATGGAGTGTCTCATCAAAAGTCCGAATAATTTTTGACTTACCCTTATAAAACTGTACCCTCGTCATTTATGTTTCAATCTGGACTCCAGTGAGCAACGATGTTGGTCAACCATGTATTGACTCCTGCTTGAAAGTTAAAACAGGACAATGCAGACAGAACTGCCAGTCGTGCTGAACTCATTTATGGAACAGTTTATGTCAGCTACTATCGTCTGCCGAAAATTTTTGTTAATACTTCTAGGTTGGTTACATGACAGAAATGTTAGCTTTGCTACAACTGTATGTAATTTTTTTTTAATTAATAGCTTGACCTTCAGCTACTGTGTAATTCCCACACAGTGAACTATGTACTTCCTGAAGCGTATCGACTGTATTCGGTAAAAAATACGTCAGAGCTGCAACAGAGACAGCCGCAGGTGGGAGCGTAATGCATTGCAAAGCAAAACTCGGCCAAGTGGCGTTGTGAAGCAGACCCATCTGGGCGCGGTACAGCAACCGTCGGTGTGAAAACACACTTGACCTCTTAACAACAAATAATACTGAGTTAACAATGAGCATCAAACGGATATAGGAATCGGTGAAAACAGGGCTGTTGTAGTGAGACTGAAAATTGTAACCCCGAATTCTTCCAAAAATAAACGAAAAATATACCTATTCAAAAAAGCAGATAAAAGTTCACTTGGCGCCTTCCTGAGAGACAATCTCCACTCCTTTCAAATTAATAATATAAGTGTAGACCAGATGTAGCTTCAATTCAAAGAAATAAGAAATAGCATCGGCAGCAATTGAGAGATTTATACCAAATAAATTAACAAACGACGGAGCTGATCCTCCTTGGTAGACAAAATGGGTCAAAACATTGTTTCAGAAACAACAAAACAAACATTCCAAATTTAAACAGACGCAAAATCCCCAAGATTGCCGATCTTTACCAGAAGCTCGAAATTTAGCGTGGACTTCAATGCGAGATACCTCTAACAGTTTCCACAACGAAACTTTGTCTCGAAACCTGGCAGAAAATCCAAAGAGATTCAGGTCGTATGTGAAGTATTTTAGCGGCAAGACACAATCAATGCCTTCTCTGACGATAGCAATGGAGTTACTATCGAAGACAGTGCTGCAAAAAGAGAGTTACTAAACACAGCCTTCCGAAACGCCTTCACAAAAGAAGACGAAGTAAATATTCCAGAATTCGAAACAAGAATAGCTGCCAAAATGAGTAATGTAGAAGTAAATATCTTTGGAGTAGTGAAGCAACTTAAATCACTTAATAAAGTAAAGTCTTCTGGTCCAGACTGTACACCAATTAGCTTTCTTTCCGAGTGTTCTTATACATTGTCTCCATAGTTAATAATCATATACAAACACTCACTCGACGAAAGATCCGTACCCAAAGACTGGAAAGTTGCACAGGTCACACCAATATTCAAGAAAGGTAATAGGAGAAATCCACTTAATTACAGGCCCATATCATTAACATCGATTTGCAGCAGGATTCTGGAACATATGTTGTGTTTGAACATTAAGAATTACCTCGAAGAAACGGTCTATTGACACACAGTCAACATGGGTTTGGAAAACATCGTTCTTGTGAAACACAACTAGCTCTTTATTCGCATGAAGTGTTGAGTGCTATTGACAAGGGATTTCAAATCGATTCCGTATTTCTGGATTTCCGGAAGGGCTTTGACACTGTACCACACAAGCGGCTCGTAGTGGAATTGCATGCTTATGGACTATCGTCTCAGTTGTGTGACTGGATTTGCGATTTCCTGTCAGTGAGGTCACAGTTCGTTGTAATTGACGGGAAGTCATCGAATAAAACAGAAGTGATTTCAGGTATTCCCCAAGGTAGTGTTATAGGCCCTTTTCTGTTCCTTATCTACATAAAGGATTTGGGAGACAATCTGAGCAGCCGTCTTCGGTTGTTTGCAGATGACACTGTCGTTTATCGACTAATAAAGTCATCAGAAGATCAAAACAAACTGCAAAACGATTTAGAAAAAAGTGTCTGAATGGTGCAAAAAGTGGCAGTTGACCCTAAATAACGAAAAGTGTGAAGTCATCCACATGAGTGCTAAAAGTAACTCGCTAAACTTCGGTTACACGATAAATCAGTCTAATATAAAAGCTGTAAATTAAACTAAATACCTAAGTATTACAATTACGAACAACGTAAATTGGAAAGAACACATAGAAAATGTTGTGGGGAAGGCTAACCAAAGGCTGCGTTTTATTGGCAGGACACTTAGAAAATGTAACAGACCTACTAAGGAGACTGCCTACACTACGCTTGTCCGTCCTCTTTTAGAATACTGCTGTGCGGTGTGGGATCCTTATCAGATAGGACTGACGGAGTACATCGAAAAAGTTCAAAGAAAGGCAGCACGTTTTGTACTATCGCGAAATATGGAAGATACTGATACAGAAATGATACAGGATTTGGGCTGGAAATCATTAAAGGAAAGGCGTTTCTGGTTGCGACGGAATCTTCTCACGAAATTCCAATCACCAACTTCCTCCTCTGAATGTGAAAATATTTTGTTGGCGCCAACCTACATATGGCGGAACGATCACCCCGATAAACTAAGGGAAATCAGAGCTCGTACGGAAAGATATAGGTGTTCATTCTTTCCGCGCGCTATACGAGATTGGAATAATAGAGAATTGGGAAGGTGGTTCGATGAACCCTCTGCCAGGCTTTTAAATGTGATTTGCAGAGTATCCATGCAGATGTAGATGTAGATGGAATGATACAGGATTTGTCTTGGACACCATTAAAAGAAAGGCGTTTTTCGTTGTGACGGAATGTTCTCACAAAATGCCAGTCACCAGCTTCCTTCTTTGAATGCGAAAATATTTTTTTTGACACCAGCCTACATAGGCAGAAACGATCACAACGATAAAATAAGGGAAATCAGAGCTCGCACGGAGAGCTATAGGTGTTCATTTGAAACGTCCCCTTTGAACAATTATACACGACTGTCCTTAAACTGACACACAATATTTTTAGCGCAACGCAATCTGACTTTCAATAATCCCTACAAAAGAATGGCCCTGTCTAATATTAACCTATACGTTTCACAAATCACTTACCTCACAAAAATCTTCGTTACTCGAACTACTGCAATACAACGAGCGCCACTACTGCCAGCTAAATAAAAGATTCAAACTAAGGAAGGCACTAACTACTGATAGGCATAGTTAGCAAATGAAGGATTTTAATAGAGAACAAACAATGTATTTACCTCAATAGTCATAATATATACAGCAGTTCATGACAAATTTCAAAACTCCGCCATCTCTCTCCCCGCATCCACCACTGCTGGCGGCTCACCTCCAACTGCGCAACACTACGCGCTGTTCACAGCCAGCTGCCTAACACTACAATGGCGAGTATTACAACAATGCAAAGCAGCCACAGACTGCACACAGCACAGCCAGTGATTTTCATACAGAGGTGGCGTTACCAATAAAAAAAACCTAAACAGCCTACTTACATAGCCCCCATGCTCCCCACAAAAAATTTTACAAATTGTTTTGGACAGTGGCCAATACTGATTTGATAAAATTTTTTTTATAATTACAATAACAAAGATATCAATTGCACACACTTATTGATACAATGTTGGTCAAAAGCTAAAATTTTCTCACAGTCCATAAAGACAGTCCTGATCATTCATCACAATAACATTGCAGTGTTTTTTTTTTTTTCTCAAAGTCTGAGCAGTAAAAGAAAATGCACACGGAAGTAGTGGATTTCCCTGCAGTCTTGAAGAAGTAGTGCTGCCCTTCCAACGGAAAGACAGTGCTGACTCTCGACATGCAGACAGGTAATGGGCCACAACAGAGCAAACCCACAGCGGAGTCAGTCGAAGTTTTGAAGAGTATTGGTAGGTAGGTCATCACAGAGCAGACCCAGTAGTCCTGTTAGAGATTACTGTATTGGTGGGCCACCAGAGGTGCAGACCCACTGCAGTCCTTGTAGAAATAATGGTACTGGTGAGTCAGCAAAGGTGTAGACCCACTGTAGTCCTTGTAGAAATAATGGTATTGGTGGATCATCAAAGGTGTAGACCCACTGTAGTCCTTGTAGAAATAATGGTACTGGTGGGCCATCAAAGATGCAGATCCACTGTAGTCCTTGTAGAGACGGCCAGCAGCCATCTGTTGCAACTGTGCAGGTGCACAATCACCATCGAAGAGTCTTGCGGACAATATAGCAAGTCCATAAACCACCACTTGTGCAGTCACAAAGTTTTTGGTATTGTCCTTAGAACCAGCAATGCTGTTATCCAGTCCCTTGCTGAATTATTAACACACGTGCAAACACTAACAGTCCCTACTTCTCACATATTGTCCATATACTATGACCAACAGAAACGTGTGCAGTGAAATGTAACTTACAAGTTAATAATATGATGAACTGGTGTCAATTACAATTTTATAACATAAGAATACAATTACAAAGGTACAAAATACATCATAAAAGAACATAACAATACAGATAACATTTGTAGTACAGGCTTTACAACAGAATAGAAATAAACATATACATCAATGTTACAGGAATTATGAGATAAGTAGATACATAAAAGATCAGAATAAATTTTGAAACATCAACTTCACACATGAGAATTAAAACAAAACAGAACAAATAATGTCTAAGCATATTTACAAGGTAAATAACATATTATTAATGCCAATTATATTTGAGGATAACAGTATTCCTCATCATAGTGAATGTAGCTTAGTATTAGAGAAATTCTACAACATAAGTCTTATCAGATAAACATATAAATACAGGAAAAACATAAATACACAAGGGTACACAAACATATAGCAGAATAATGCAAGGAAAGGACAGGGTTTGTTTTACTGCAGTATTTTGCAAACAAAACTTTCTTTACTTCTCGGAGATCTCCCTTCATTCTTCATTATTTCCAAAAGTCCTATCTAGACCTGCTTTCTGTACTTTTCTCGTATAGCCTCTTAGTGAATTTCTTCAAATTCTTTCCGCGCCAGTACGAGGTTGGAATAATAGAGAACTGTGAAGATGATTCGAAGAACCCTCTGCCAGGCACTTAAATATGATTTTCAGATTATCCATTTAGATGTAGATGTAGATAGCGACTTTGCAGTACGCTAGAGGAGGATGGAAGCCTTTACTCACTTGCAACTATGGGAGAGTCTAGAGTACGTGCATTAAGCGTTTAATTTCTCAGCCATTCCCATTCACATACTAAGTGACTCTCGTCTCAGTATCACAACCTAAACCATGAGCCTGTGACACCCAGAGCGACATCCCAGAGTGCAGTATGGGGTCCGCTGTTCGACCACGAGACAGGGCAGCCTGCCGTGAGTCACAAGGGAGCCGCTCGCTCGGTGAGTAATAGTTTTAGAAGTAGAGGATGAGGCAGGAATAGCCCCAGGCCCACCTACAGTCCGTCCCAGTAAGACTGGATGCTACGAAATAATAGATAATGGTTGGAAAAACAGGTCGCTGGATATTTTTCACGATACTTAGAAACGGTCGCAGTGTCAAAATAGCAGGCAGAAACAGTGGCAAAGAGTCTTTTGAATAACAGGATACTGAATTTTGTATTGCGGGAAACAATGACAACAAACCAGGCAACGAACTCCATGACAGATCTATTCAGGGACCTGTGCAAGTTACTGAATGTGAAGAAGTTAAGAACGAGCTCTCTCCATCGACAAGCCAATGGAAAAAGTGAAGGAGTGCACAGGACGATCAGGAAGTTGCTTAGATACTACAGTGACCCACATCAAACCAACCAGGATGTCTATTTGAAGTACATCGTCTCTGACTTAAAGCAGCATGCAAATTCAGGATTATGGCTATATGAAATAGCATATGGTCGTAAAATGACATCACCATTTGACATATTGAAAGCAGAGAAAGGGAAGCCTAGAGAGTATGTTAAGCAATTTGCCAGAGCGATAAGGAAAATTTGGAATACAGTAGAGAGGGCAAATACACGAACTCTAGAGAAAAAGGAAGAAGCAGTGGGCCGTACAGCAAGAATGCCACAGTATAAGGTTGGTCAGTGGGTGATGCTGTCAACTTCATATACACCTAAGGAAAAGATGAAGCTTTTTGCAAAGTATCAGGGGCCATACCAAGTGGTAGACACTACGTCACCAATAAATGTCAAGATTCAGTTGTCGAGGAGGCCGATAATTGTGCGTGTAGGGCGGCTGAAAGCTTTTCGAGGGAGTACGGAAGTTATTCCAGGGATAGGAATATGAACCACAAGGGGAGAGTGAGGCGAAAGCTATCAGAAGAGGAAAAAAGGAGCTGTGGAATAAACAGTGATGAAGAACCAGTATGGATTAAGGCCTAGGAAAAAGAAATTGATATTTTTTTAGGTTATGTATACCTTTAGTGCAATTAGTATAAGCAGCTTTGGAGCAGCAAAGAATTAAAGGGGGAGAGTAGTAATAGGTACTCGTGCTCATAGGTGAGGTTTGGAGAAGGACGTATTGAATAACACACGACTACTACAACTCACCTGAGGAGTAAAGCGGTATACCTGAGCTGTAGAAGAGGCACTTAATCAGAATACCAGGGAACTACAAACTGAAGTGGAAGCCTTAGAAAGGGACAAAGTAGAAGTTAGTGTTTGGCAAGCACAAAGGAATGAGAAAACTATAGGAGGCTATGTAGCAGGCTGTAAGGGGTCGGTCAGAGGTAAATTTGTTATTCGCGGAGCAGTATTTAAAGGCTTTAACTAAAGCACAAAAGGAACTACCACCAGAGTTGAGGTACGTTTTAGATTCCAAGCGCAAAAACTCAGCTTTTTATTTCAAGATGGTCACAGTATCAGCGAGAACTGATGAAGCGAAAGTTTATATTTCCGTTTCTATACCAGTAACAGGGAAACAAGCACATCATAACTACTATAGTTCATGCAAATCCTGTAATTTGGGGATTTTGAAGAAATTTGTAAGAGTAAAAATGCAGCACCTGCAGTTAATTGCAAAAGACAAGGGAAAATATGTACAAATGGAGGAAGGGAAATTACAAAACTGCCACTGAGGGAATATCACAGTCTGTCCAAATATAATAATAAGAGAGGGGCAGGATTCCTGCACAGTGAAATTGCTAATGGGACAAAAGGAACTAAGAGAATGCAATAAAGAAGTACTCGAGCCAGAATTGCACTTTCAGCATCTCTAGGCGCATTGGTTGTACTCTACCTTTAACACGATGGTAGTAACGGCTAGTTGTTTCGATCAGGGGAAGCTTACACCAGCGAAGAGGCTAGAACTAAACGGAAGGGATTTGTTATTAACTGGAACAGCGAGCGAGATAATGGAGCCTACTCTCTGTTTGCCTGACACGATTTAAGGGATAAAAGCTGAATATTTCGGAGCCTCACTTGTATTGGCCAGAGGAGCTCACGGAACTGCTACCTGCCGGAAATCTTAGCAGTTCAAATCAAACTCTAGGGTCGGAATTAACGCAGTCTATAAATACATTTCTGAACCAGCAGGACGGAAGAGACTCCATGGAAACCTTATTGCAGCATTTAATTCATATCGGGAAAATCAGTACAGGAAAGAGACAATATTGACTATTGTCCTATAAAACACTACAGCAGCATTTGTTCTGCTCAGTGTAGTCCTTGTTGTGGTACACAGAAGACGAAGCACAAGACTGAGCTTGGACCCAGCCATTGTTCACATCCAAGTGGATTAGATACCCAGAGCATAAAAGAAACAGAATATAGCTGAACGCACAGGAGCATAGTGTTAAGAATAATTGGTTCATTTTAGCTTTTAAGTTGGGCATAGAGCATTAGAGGTAATTGTGCGAAAAACCTGTAATGAAACAAGCTCCAAGGTGTTTGAGTTAAGGCGCAGGACAAGGGGCGCTGTAGCAATGTGTAAGATTAAGTGATCGGGTTAACGGAAACAATTGTTAGAATAATTCTTAAGAAACGAAACAGGGCTGACAGAGCAAGTTGCCAGGAACTGTTGTGTGAAGGATAATCTAGTTTGGTTGACCTGAGAGACGGAATTTGATAAAAAGGGGGGCGGTCTAGCGTAATAGAAGGGAAGTCTAGCGTATCGACAGTACTTGTTCATAAAATACTCTGGAGCGGAAGTCATCAGCAACAGAGACAGCCGCAGGGAGGTGAGAGTGTTATGTGTTGCAAAGCAAAACACGGCCAAGTGGCATTATGCACAGTATAGAAACATGACACTGCAGTACACTAGCGGAAGGATGGAAGGCTCTCCTCGCTTGCCACCACGAAAATGTTTAGAGTACATGCCTTAAGTTGTAAATGAACATAGTCTACAGCATGTAAGTGCCCAACCATTCGTGTAGTAAATGATTCTTGTCTTAGAATCACAGCCTAAACCATGAGCCTGTGACACACAGAGCGACATCCCAGAGTGCAGTAAGGACTCCACTGTCCAACCACAAGACAGTGCAGCCCAGTTTGAGTCACGAGGAAGCCGCCCACTCACTAGAGGAAGTTCACCGCCGTCATCAGCTGCGCCGCCACGCTGTCTTCTTGATCAGAGCCAGAGATGTCGCTGACAGTGACTTTCGAGTGACACCACGCTTGGCCCCGCTCTTCATGATCTCAAAGATGACAGATGTCAACTCTTTTGCATATGAGCAACTGGACGCCTCCACCAAGCTTTTCCTGATGTACTATGGCCCAGGGCCAGAATAAAGAATTACAAATCTACTGTCATCCTGATGTCTCATTTTACTCTCAACACTCTTAAGGATCATTTAACATTCCAACGATGCATTATCGCATGAAGTGCAAGATAAGAATTTTTGAAAATGTGAACGATATTCATCCACTTATGGTGCCTGCTGTATATGTTTCGAAACAAAAGCATCCAAAAAACTGCAAGAACATCACATAATGGTGATGCTAGTAATGGACATGTGACTCATAATGAGATTTGTATTAATCTTATTCTCTAAATACCGCTTTAAAATGTACAGTATTTATGGTAATTTTACTACAAAAATTAATACTGACAACAACTCCAATCTAATTTGTTATTTTAAGTATCTATTTTAATACTGCATTGAGGGTTACTTTATTTAATTTCCGCTGAGTACCTTTATACTGTTATCTTCAGTGTAGAGATTGTTAAAACTGAAGAGTTATGAGGCAAAATTTAACATTCATAGTGAGCTGTTACATTAGAAGTGTGTGAATTAGGGGTCGTGTTTTTTGTACTTGAGAAATTATAGTTGTATTTATTGTTTCAACATGACATTACTGAGAAAACAATTCCATTTGTCTTTTTACTTAAGTACACTACCCACCAGTAGTGTTGCATTAACAAGGACTGAAGCAAAAATGTGGGTACAGATAACTGTGCGCAATAATGTAACAACATTACATTAAGAAAAATTACAAAAATCTATGCAGTTCAACTCCCAGTCACAGTCAAAATTTATTATCACGTGAACGAAGAAATACACTAAAAATAGCGAGCAGATCAACATGATTTAAATAGCTAAAACTTACTGTAATACTTTAGACAGCAGCCGGTATTACATTGCAAGAGCAAAAACAATAAAATATAAATATTAATCATGTTTAATTAAATCCAAATGCACTTGTATTAAATTTATTTTCCAAAAAGAAATGCACAATCAGGTTTCAAGATAACAGTCCCATCTTTAAGTCACCTGAAAAATTACTACTAAATGTGATGATCAAACATATGCTGATGGAAAAAATTGTAACACCTAAAATAAATAATGTAGGCTATTGAATTTCTGGAATACATTCATCTAGGCAGCTTATTTATTAATACTGCAAGATCACAGGTTAACGTAAGTGCATCAAAATCCATTGCAAATGTGAAATGCTAGAACACTAATAATCACTGTAACCGCCAGAATGTTGAATGCAAGCAAGCAAGCGACAGGTGTTGGATGTCAGTCTGTGGGATGGAGTTCAGTGCCTGTTTCACTTGGTCGGTCAATACCCAGTTGGTAAATGCTTTTGTGGGTGTCACTGGAGTTGTCATCCAATAATGTCCCATATGTGATCGACTGGAGACAGATCTGGTGATTATGCAGGCCAAGGCAACATGCCAACACACTGTAGAGCACGTTGGGTTGCAACAGCAAGCGTTATCCTGTTTGAAAGGCACCTCTTGAAGCGCTATACACGAATGGCAGCACACTAAATCGAATCAACAGATTGACATACAGATTTGCAGTCAGGTTGCATGGGATAACCATGAGAGTGTTCTTGCTGTCATACGAAAACAAACCCTTGGCCATAACTCCAGCTGTAGGTCCTGTATGTCTAACAAGCAGACTGGTTGGTTGCAGGCCCTCAACTGGCCACCTTCTAACCAACACAAAGCTATCACTGGCACCAAGGCAGAACCAGCTCTCATTAGGAAACACAAGAGATCTGCACCCTGCTCTCCGATGAGCTATTGCTGACACCGCTGAAGTTGCGAATAGCGGTGGTCTGAGTTCAGTGAAATGCATGCTACAGGGCAGATGGTTCAAAGCTGTCAATGAAGTCAGTGTGGTGGTAAATGGTGCTTGTATTTCTACTGCAGATACAGTACGATGGCCCAGAACCATACGCCAAACATTATCATCTTTTCTCTCATTAGGGCCGCATGGAAATCTGGAGCCTGGTCTACTTAGGACCATACATTCCCATGACCACCGATATCAGCAAACATGTCCAGTGGCAGCATTCCTGTCAAGTATTTCAGCAATATCACAGACGAAACATCCAGCTTCTCATAGCCCTGTCACATGACCTTGTTCAAACTCAGTGAGGTGTTGGTAATGGTGTCCTTGTTGCCTTAAAAGCATTCTTGGCTAACATCTACTCAAGACATCCAGCCTCAAAGGTAAGGAACAATCAAGACAGTTACACTGTGTATTTCAAACAAATCTGATTTGCAATTTCATAGTGGTGCTATTAACGCCACTCTTATGTGACTGGCCCGAAAGGTGAATAGACATTATATTTTAGATGTGGAAACACATCTACCAACTTTTGTTAATGTCGTACAACTCTTTCTTGGTTTTGCGATCTTTTTCAGTCAGTTTACTATGAAATGCTAAGAAAAACCAAAAAATTGTAGTAACATACTGAGAAGAATACCTGAAATACACAGAGAATATACACAGATGTCATCCAAAATGGGAAATATAGTGATTCTCTTGTACACGCCATGTAATCAGAAAATACATCTAATATATTTCGTGGTTGCACAGAAAACTATTCAGAGACCTAGGTCTATATAATGCGAGGGCGGTTCAGAAAGTAACCTCCGATCGGTCACAGTGCGGGTTGTGGGGGGAGTAGCGACGCCATCTGTGCGTTCACGCACTCAACAGGTCAGTCGGCATCAAGCCGTGGTCGAGTGAACGTCGTACCTGCGCTAGTTTAGTTTTTGTGGCAGTTTGAAATGTGTGCTGCAATAGAAAACCCCGCCAAATGTGAAGTGCGTACTGTCATAAGGTTTTTTACAGCCAAAGGATATTCTGTAGCAGCTATTCATCGTGAGCTTTGTGCCGTGTACGGACCAAGAGTTATGAGTGAAGGAGTTGTCCGTGAATGGGTACGTTTATTTAAAAGTGGACGAGAAAACGTTCATGATGAAGAGAGGAGTGGTAGACCATCATTGGTGACTGACGAACTCGTTCAGACAGTTGATGCAAAAGTTCGTGAAAATCGACGTTTCTCAATGTCGGAGTTGTCTACTGGTTTTCCACAGATTTCTAAGACTCTCTTGTACGAGATAGTGACAGCAAGATTGGGTTACCGTAAGTTCTGTGCACGATGGGTGCCCAAAATTCTTACCGACCACCACAAAACTCAAAGAATGGCCTCTGCATTAGACTTTCTGTCACGTTATGAGGACGAAGGAGAACCATTGTTAAACAGAATCGTGACCGGTGACGAAACCTGGATTAAGTACGTGAACCCTGAGACAAAAGAACAATCAAAGATGTGGGCACATTCAAATTCGCCTACCAAACCAAGAAAAGCCTCGCAAGATTTTTCTGCCAGAAAACTGATGGCAACGGTGTTTTGGGATGCCAAAGGGGTGTTGTTGGTTGAATTCATGGAACGTGGTACGACCATTAATCAAGACGTGTACTGTGAAACAATAAAAAAGTTACGACGGGCTATAAAGAACAAACGCCGTGGTATGCTGACTTCCGGTATCGTTTTTTTGCACGATAACGCCCGTCCTCACTCTGCTCGCAGAACAATGGCGCTTCTTGAGTCCTTCAAGTGGGACGTTATCAACCATCCACCTTACAGCCCAGACCTGGCGCCAAGTGATTATCACCTCTTCATGCATTTGAAGAAATGGCTCGGGTCACAGCGGTTTGATGACGACGAAGAGCTCAAAGATGCGGTCACAGGGTGGCTCCAGGCACAAGCGGGTGATTTTTATGCAGAAGGAATTTCAAAGCTTGTGAAGAGATACGATAAGTGCCTCAATCGCTATGGAGACTATGTAGAAAAATAGTGCAAAGATGTAGTTCTAAGATGTATATATTAAAATATTTTTATTTAACTTGGTGTATTTTTTTAAATCAACCGGAGGTTACTTTCTGAATGGCCTTAGTACATAAGTTAGCCCCATAAATAAAACATTGTAATCACGCCTACTGATATCATAACATAAACTAATCAAGGCCAAACAACCCATAAAACCAATACAAACTTACATGCTCATGGGTTAGGCTGTTCAGTAGTATGTGCTCTCACACAGTGAGCTAAGCAGACTTCCACACACTAACATTAAAAAACAGTCAGTACAAATTGCCTGCACATGCAGATGTCAGTTCATACATAATACATCCCCTTTATGTAAAGATTCTGACTTACCAATACTGCATTCATGGACATACAGAACACCATAACAGCTGAACACCAAAATTAAAATGCCACGCGATGGTCAATGTACTGGGTCGAGTGCACAATGGCTGGCATCTCAAGGAAAAACTGTAACCTAGTATCCCTGCTATCGTCACATCTAAAAGTCGTGATAAAGCATCATGACCAACACACTAAAACCGCCCATTAACAAGAGATGCATTATTATTACATACAGCAACACCTACAGTAAACCAATTGCACCAGTAACAGATGTGATAAAAAGTAAGTGGACATATGTCCTACAGTGCCAATAACAGGTGCTGATACCACCACACAACACCACTGGTAACGGCAGATACCACCATATAACACCACTAATAATGTCAGATACCACACTGTATCAACACAAACAAAAGACTGTCACTGAGTTGTACCCAGTCTGAACTTTCAGAAAACTAATACCTCTTGGACTCAAACCTTAAATGAAGTTTTTCAAACCACCAACCTACAAAGATCACTGCTACAATGGCAATATCAATAAAATGCAGTTAACAGCTACATATTAGGAATCAATGTGTGAATAAGAACATAGGAAGAAAGCTGAACATTCAGCGAGGAAGCCTGTAAGCAACAAATGCATAATATAAGAACCAATCAATTGTGCTGTGGTGACAAGTCCACAACTGCCTGTAATACCTACTACATTTATTTAATTCATGCTGAGGAAAGCACTTGTACTACACATCATTTACACAGCAAAAAAAGCCAGTGGCTTTCTCTTGTCTATATAATTACACATCAACATACATGAGTCCCTTAGCGCGAGCTCCAGAGAAAAAAGTCATGGCGGAAGTAAATGAAAAATATATGATAATATAAATCTAAACGCAAAACACTGAGATTCTCTACCTTTTACAGAAAATAGGGTTTGTCTACTGGGATACACTACTTCAAAAATATTATTCTAGATACGGAGCATTCCGTAAAGCCTTAATGCAGTTTGTTACCATCACTTTCTGGACAGTTGATTTTACATTTCATGATTCCAATTTCTGCAAGGTGTCAGTGTTCGGCCTATAGGCCACTTGCGCTAGATATCTAAATCTTCGCTAACATCCTGTAAGTTTTGGTTATTGAGCGCTAGGTGGAAGGAAACGACTGACAGGATTATACACTGCACCATGCTCCTTATATCTGATATGGAAGCTTTGCTTATTTGGCCTCCGAAACTACAGTCACACTGAGCTCTCTTAATCTCCTAAACACCTGTATTGCCATAAGGTGAACCTATGGTTCTTCGTGATGTATAAACCGTTGGGCACTTTTCTTGGGCATTTAAGGCTCCCGGCCACCGACCAACCATATCTGAGACTGGTTGACGTCAAGATACTCTGCAGTATCTCTTCTTCTTATCGTCCACAACCTGCTCAAGGAGGCTACTACCCTCTGATCCCTTTTTCGTAACCCCTGTGTCAATATCCTGTTCTATTTGTTAACCACCTCTCAATGACAATCTCTCACCTGCGCCACATATCTAAAGGTACCTAGTTCTCTCTTTATCTCTCTATTGCTCAACTGAATTTCCTGCACTCTATGGAGGATTGCTCTAAAGGCAACATGTTTAAGGAACGTGGGATGTCCAGAAGAACTTTGTGTCAAATTATCTCTTGTGGTGGTCATATGATAAACACGGATAACAATTTTTCTTTCATTCAGAGAGAGATTTAAATCCAAATAGGGTGGCTTATCTTCCAGTGATAATTTGACAGTAAATTTATTATAAGGATTTTGGCTATTAAGCACCTTAAATACTTCATCTACCAGATCCTTATTGCCATAGAAATCGCAATTATATCGTTAGTATATCCTCTGTCGTGTCCTCAAACACGGCTGTGCATTAAAGAATCTTTGTTCAAAATGGGCCATGTGAGGCAGTGGCTGTGGGGAGCCCTCGGCTAACCCCATATTTCATTTGTAAGCTTGTTCCCCTAATTATAAATAGGACTACCAATTATAGTTTGCTAAGAGCAGTAAAGTTTGCAGACGTCTTGAAAAGTAGTGCCTCCAAATTTTTTAATCTGTTCTCAATATCGGTTGAGATTTTATATGTCATGCATAGTACTCGGTCAACCTTCCCACTCTTCTGACACAAGCTGCAACCTTCTGCTACGATGGCGTTCCTAATTGTAGCGTGTAGTATGACAGCATGTAACACAACTATGTCAATGCGGGAAAATCCCTAAAAAACAGGACGCACGAATTCCAAGAGTTTGCCCACACATGGAGCATTTTATCCTTCAGCATGACATAGCCAGATCACATACGAGGGCTGTGGCATCTGGCATCTGGAGTAATCCGGCGCCTTGGGATCACTATCATCAGTCATCCTCTACACAGTCACGTCTTGGCCCCATCTGACTTTCATCTGTTTCCAGAATACAACACGCCTCCGAGGGCACCAATTTGTTAGTGATGAATTGTTTCAAGGAGAAGTGGGTTTGGGGCCCTGTCAACAAAGTATAAAATTTTATAGTGATACTATTAACAAAATGGTCTCTTGTGGGAGAAATGTGTTCATCGCCTGGGCGACGATGTTGATAAACATGAAGGATAAATACGCATAATGTTAACGAAGTATGTTTCATTTAAAAAGCTTTAAGAGTTTTCACATAAATAAATTCTGAGACAATATTCTTCAGCACACCCTTTTAGTGATACACGAGATTACTATAAGACCAAAGATTATTGCAGATTATTGCCCATGAGTTCAGATGTTGCAATACATACTTTTTGTATCAAAGGACGCTAGTACCGCTCCTTTAGGTACGTTCATTGCCTGCAGATGCTTAATAGCTTCCTTCTCATTTTTAACTATATTCGATTCCAAAAAAAAAAAAAAAATCCTAATTTAAGGATATCATTGAGGTACCTAGCCAGCTGACATCCCAGACTATTAGTGCTGTTAATAATAGGTCTTGAAGGTGTTATGACTCTTGATTATACCTGTTAATGTGGTGGCACTAATTCCAAACCGATCTGATACATTTAGATGCTTTTCTGATCTGTTCCATGTATTAGCGATTAAGACCACATGTAACCAGTTATACATCGTTACCCACAATAAACGCCTCTGCTTACTGTTTATACTCAACTTTACACAGTACAACAGTGGTTATACCCCTATCTGACTGAATACAGAGGGCCACGTTCTCACCTAGATTCTGGTTTATAATTTTAACACGCTGTTGGTTATCGTTAGTATGATGATAATAAAAGATATTGTAGACCAACGTATTGTAGACAAATCCTAGGCAAGACAAACACGTGAATGAGTGCCTTAAACGGATATGGCCACCAGCCCACACTTTGGTCACATTCATATCATTCTGACAGCGAGAATGCTGACAGGATGATGCTTAGGTGAAGCGTTGCTGACAAGTGAACTCTTTTAGAAAACCCTCCAGCAACCAATCAGAGAGCTGCAAATGGTAATGTGCGGTCGGATCTGACTCGCTCTTGGCAGCTAGCCTTCGTCTGGGTCATCCGTCCTTCCCTTGAGCAATATGCCCCTCAGTCTGTTAGTCGCCTCCCAAGCGCCACTTGTATCCGTTAGACGTTGATTTCAGAAATAAAAATCAAACAGTTGTTTCGAACCACAATCCACATGTCATTTTTGAAAAATTCCCTCGAATTCCATGCACTCCCAGACGCCCACATCCTAAAATTGCCCTGCCCTCATCAATTCCTGTACGCAGATGTCATCTGCAGGATTCGAATACACTGTCCATTTCAACGTACGAATATTTTGTTTTGCCGATGGATGCCACGTCTCTGTTAATCGAGCTTGCTGCAGGTCGCCGGCGCATAGTAGCACTACACTGCCCTATACACGAGATGAGCTCGGCCAGACTACGCTGTGAATACTTTTCCAAACTTTTCTTGTCATTCAGATGCGTCCACATACACCGCGCTGCGTGAAAACTCCTGTGGGCAGCTACTCCCCAATGTTCCGGCCACAGGGGCACATCCTCTACGCTGCACTGCCACCATATCGTTCTGGGTGGCAGTCCCGCCCGAGCCACCGCCTCCGTCGCTATGCCTTCATTCAGCGAGAGTTCCAGTGACCACCGTGGGTCGGTGCCACATTTTCGAGGGTCTTAGTCGTCGTCCCTGCTGTCGACGTGCCGTTACTGACGTCGATGCCGTCGTTGGCGGACCTTTCCCTGCCGAGAAATCAAAGTAAGTCCCGCTATCCATGCTTACTTATACTCAGTTGTCGATTCTCTGTGTGCTGCCGTCATTGTAAATCGTTGTAGTTAGGACGTAATTTTCATTCCAATGTTGCGACATCATTCTTGTCAAAGTTACGTGGTTTTCAAGTAACTGTTTTCACTTCTGGAGGGATTCGAGTTCAAGAGCGACCAAAGTAGCAGCTGCTGGGAATGCCAACACGGACCCATTCCATACGCCAGCTGAACGTATCAATATACTTACCTGGCAGAAGTTAGTGTTACAGCAATAATGTGAAGAACTGGCGCAAAGGGATGAAATTGAGCACAATGCCTGTCGGACAGCCCCAAGTTCTTCAGGAACCCCTGAAGATAGTTATGCAGCATCTGTAGCAATTATTGAAAGCAGCTACCCTGCAGTCTCCTTTACGCCTACATTTTCGTGAAAGCAGAATGGAAGTGTCACTACTTTCTTACAGAATTTTCACGATTTGTGGCATCTTTGGACTTGGCCGAATGGAATTTTTCTAAACATAGTGAGGTTAAAGCTCTCAGATGACAGACATAAGCACGTTGAAAATGTTGATGCATTATAAGATACAATAAAATTTCAAGCAATTCAGTTCATTACTACGAATTTTAGATCTGTTTTCTGGAAACACAGTGTTTCACACACTGGTGACACACAGTGTTTCATATTATACACTCCTGGAAATTGAAATAAGAACACCGTGAATTCATTGTCCCAGGAAAGGGAAACTTTATTGACACATTCCTGGGGTCAGATACATCACATGATCACACTGACAGAACCACAGGCACATAGACACAGGCAACAGAGCATGCACAATGTCGGCACTAGTACAGTGTATATCCACCTATCGCAGCAATGCAGGCTGCTATTCTGCCATGGAGACGATCGTAGAGATGCTGGATGTAGTCCTGTGGAACGGCTTGCCATGCCATTTCCACCTGGCGCCTCAGTTGGACCAGCGTTCGTGCTGGACGTGCAGACCGCGTGAGACGACGCTTCATCCAGTCCCAAACGTGCTCAATGGGGGACAGGTCTGGAGATCTTGCTGGCCAGGGTAGTTGACTTACACCTTCTAGAGCACGTTGGGTGGCACGGGATACATGCGGACGTGCATTGTCCTGTTGGAACAGCAAGTTCCCTTGCCGGTCTAGGAATGGTAGAACGATGGGTTCGATGACGGTTTGGATGTACCGTGCACTATTCAGTGTCCCCTCGACGATCACCAATGGTGTACGGCCAGTGTAGGAGATCGCTCCCCACACCATGATGCCGGGTGTTGGCCCTGTGTGCCTCGGTCGTATGCAGTCCTGATTGTGGCGCTCACCTGCACGGCGCCAAACACGCATACGACCATCATTGGCACCAAGGCAGAAGCGACTTTCATCGCTGAAGACGACACGTCTCCATTCGTCCCTCCATTCACGCCTATCGCGACACCACTGGAGGCGGGCTGCACAATGTTGGGGCGTGAGCGGAAGACGGCCTAACGGTGTGCGGGACCGTAGCCCAGCTTCATGGAGACGGTTGCGAATGGTCCTCGCCGATACCCCAGGAGCAACAGTGTCCCTAATTTGCTGGGAAGTGGCGGTGCGGTCCCCTACGGCACTGCGTAGGATCCTACGGTCTTGGCGTGCATCCGTGCGTCGCTGCGGTCCGGTCCCAGGTCGACGGGCACGTGCACCTTCCGCCGATCACTGGCGACAACATCGATGTACTGTGGAGACCTCACGCCCCACGTGTTGAGCAATTCGGCGGTACGTCCACCCGGCCTCCCGCATGCCCACTATACGCCCTCGCTCAAAGTCCGTCAACTGCACATACGGTTCACGTCCACGCTGTCACAGCATGCTACCAGTGTCAAAGACTGTGATGGAGCTCCGTATGCCACGGCAAACTGGCTGACACTGACGGCGGCGGTGCACAAATGCTGCGCAGCTAGCGCCATTCGACGGCCAACACCGCGGTTCCTGGTGAGTCCGCTGTGCCGTGCGTGTGATCATTGCTTGTACAGCCCTCTCGCAGTGTCCGGAGCAAGTATGGTGGGTCTGACACACCGGTGTCAATGTGTTCTTTTTTCCATTTCCAAGAGTGTATGTTGTTGTTGTTGTGGTCCTCAGTCCTGAGACTCGTTTGATGCAGCTCTCCATGCTACTCTATCCTGTGCAAGCATCTTCATCTCCCAGTACCTACTGCAACCTACATCCTTCTCAATCTGCTTAGTGTATTCATCTCTTGGTCTCCCTCTACGATTTTTACCCTCCACGCTGCCCTCCAATACCAAATTGGTGATCCCTTGATGCCTCAGAACATGTCCTACCAACCGATCCCTTCTTCTGGTCAAGTTGTGCCACAAACTTCTCTTCTCCCGAATCTTATTCAAAACATCCTCATTAGTTATATGATCTACCCATCTAATCTTTAGCATTCTTCTGTAGCATCACATTTCGAAAGCTTCTATTCTCTTTTTGTCCAAACTATTTATCGTCCATGTTTCTCTTTCATACATGGCTACACTCCATACAAATACTTTCAGAAATGACTTCCTGACACTTACATCTATACTCAATGTTAACAAATTTCTCTTCTTCAGAAACGCTTTCCTTGCCATTGCCAGTCTACATTTTATATCCTCTCTACTTCGACCATCATCAGTTATTTTGCTCTCCAAATAGCAAAACTCCTTTACTACTTTAAGTGTCTCATTTCCTAATCTAATTCCCCCAGCATCACTCGACTTAATTCGACTACATTCCATTATCCTCATTTTGCTTTTGTTGATGTTCATCTTATATCCTCCTTTCAAGACACTGTCCATTCCGTTCAACTGCTCTTCCAAGCCCTTTGCTGCCTCTGACAGAGTTACAATGCCATCGGCGAACCTCAAAGTTTTTATTTCTTCTCCATGGATTTTAATACCTACTCCGAATTTTTCTTTTGTTTCCTGCACTGATTGCTCAATAAACAGATTGAATAATATCGGGGAGAGACTACAACCATATCTCACTCCCTTCCCAACCACTGCTTCCCTTTCATGTCCCTCGACTCTTATAACTACCATCTGGTTTCTGTACAAATTGTAAGTAGCCTTTGCTCCCTGTATTTTACCCCTGCCACCTTCAGAATTTGAAAGAGAGTATTCCAATGAACATTGTCAAAAGCTTTCTCTAAGTCTACAAATGCTAGAAACGTAGGTTTGCCCTTCCTTAATCTAGCTTCTAAAATAAGTCGTAGGGTCAGTATTGCCTCACGTGTTCCAACATTTCTACAGAATCCAAACTGATCTTCCCAGAGGTCGGCTTCTACTAGTTTTTCCATTTGTCTGTAAAGAATTCGCGTTAGTATTTTGCAGCTGTGACTTATTAAACTGATAGTTCGGTAATTTTCAAATCTGTCAACACCTGCTTTCTTTGGGACTGGCATTGTTATATTCTTCTTGAAGTCTGAGGGTATTTCGCCTGTTTCATACATCTTGCTCACCAGATGGTAGAGTTTTGTCAGGACTGGCTCTCCCAAAGCCGTCAGTAGTACCAATGGAATGTTGGCTACTCCGGGGGCCTTGTTTCGACTCAGGTCTTTCAGTGCTCTGTCAAACTCTTCACGCAGTATTGTATCTCCCATTTCATCTTCATCTACATCCTCTTCCATTTCCATAATACTGTCCTGAAGTACATCGCCCTTGTATAGACCCTCTATATACTCCTTCCAGCTCTCTGCTTTCCCTTTTTTGCTTAGAACTGGGTTTCCATCTGAGCTCATGATGTTCATACAAGTGGTTCTCTTATCTCCAAAGGTCTCTTTAATTTTCCTGTAGGCAGTATCTATCTTACCCCTAGTGAGATAAGCCTCTACATCCTTACATTTGTCCTCTAGCCATCCCTGCTTAGCCATTTTGCACTTCCTGTCGATCTCATTTTTGAGACGTTTGTATTCCTTTTTGCTTGTTTCATTAACTGCATTTTTATATTTTCTCCTTTCATCAATTAAATTCAATTTCTTCTGTTAACTAAGGATTTCTACTAGCCCTCGTCTTTTTACCTACTTGATCCTCTGCTGCCTTCACTACTTCATCCCTCAAAGCTATCCATTCTTCTTCTACTGTATTTCTTTCGCCCATTCCTGTCAATAGTTCCCTTATGCTCTCCCTGAAACTCTGTACAGCCTCTGGTTCTTTCAGTTTATCCAGCTCCCATCTCCTTAAATTCCCACCTTTTTGCAGTTTCTTCAGTTTTAATCTACAGGTCATAACCAATAGATTGTGGTCAGAGTCCACATCTGCCCCTGGAAATGTCTTACAATTTAAAACCTTGTTCCTAAATCTCAGTCTTACCATTATATAATCTATCTGAAACCTGTCAGTATCTCCAGGCTTCTTCCATGTATACAGCCTTCTTTTATGATTCTTGAACCAAGCGTTAGCTATGACTAAGTTGTGCTCTGTGCAAAATTCTACCAGGCGGCTTCCCCTTTCATTTCTTAGCCCGAATCCATATTCACCTACTACGTTTCCTTCTCTCCCTTTTCCTACTACCAAATTCCAGTCACCCTTGACTATTAAATTTTCGTCATCCTTCGCTATCTGAACAATTTCTTTTATTTTGTCATACATTTCTTCAATTTCTTCAATAGTTGGCATATAAACTTGTACTACTGTAGTAGGTGTGGGCTTCGTATCTATCTTGGCCACAATCATGCGTTCACTATGCTGTTTGTAGTAGCTTACCCGCATTCCTATTTTCCTATTCATTATTAAATCTACTCCTGCATTACCCCTTTTTGATTTTGTGTTTAGAACCCTGTAGTCACCTGACCAAATGTCTTGTTTCTCCTGCCACTGAACTTCACTAATTCCCACTATATCTAACTTTAACCTATCCATTTCCCTTTTTAAATTTTCTAACCTACCTGCCCTCTTAAGGGATCTGACATTCCACGCTCTGATCTGTAGAACGCCAGTTTCATATTATATATGTAGTAGTAAATAATGTTAACAGCAACCATTGGTAATATTAACGTAGAATTGAAACACAACATTTGAAAAATAAGAATTCATTTAAAATAATGAAAATAATGGGAATTAACTCAAGATCCAAGTCAATGACTTCTGTCTTAAGAACCTCAGGTTTGCCAACTAACTACAGCTACACCTACTTCTGAATCTATCGTTGCTACACTATTCTACATCACCCACATTGGTATGTGTACTACTCGACAATCCTCATATCAATGCATACACGTGTGGATGATCCCTTAATTACATGTGTATGTGCCTGTTATTATCTATAACTGAGAAAATGCTTTTTGTGAACTGTTGACATTATTTTGATACAACGTCCACTTGATCTTGTAGACTGAAAGTTAAGCAGTTGCCTTTTCTATATCTGATGCGCTATCATACTGACTTTAGACCTAAAAATTTTGGTCACTTGCAATTGTTTGCAGATTGCAGTCTAATTATCCGCAATCTCTCTTTACCTGGGAAGGGGGACATCTGAGAACGACATGATCACCATAATCTTCCTCTCTACATTTACAGATTCTTGTGTTACTACATACCACATGGTTCAGACGTTTGGGATATGGACCGTGCCCTCGACCTCATGCCCCATACCTCCTCGTGCAATTTGAATCTGTTCATAATGCTTGAAAATATGCGTTAAACAGTCCTTGCAGTGCTCCTAGTGTCCCAACCACACTGCTATTCATCTAACTTACAGGCTCATAAATGTCTTATCCGTAATATGCAGTCCTGTGATCTCCATACACATGATCATATTGCTCACACCCTAACCAAAACAGTGCTGCCCTGTAATATATCACGATACCCATCAGACATATCCGATTATCACCAATGAACCCTCTACAGGTGTAGTGCAAGAAGCACATTGAGCTGCAGAAGTATGCTGCACTGAATTCGTCGCACTATTGTTTTGTTGCTCCCTAGTCTACGATGATGTGTCAAGATGCTGACAGTGAAGTCCATAATAGTGCCGAAGTTAGCTTCGTGATATGACCACACCACATGACATGATAATTTATAGTCAGCAGTCCAAGCATAGGCAATAATATGCATAATTTTGGCCGCTTTCTGAGTAACAGATTTTTAGTGATCTAGACAGTTTCTTTCCTCGACAAGACGAAAGCCTAAATACCTACTAGCAGTGATGCAATTTGCAGGTATTCCGTCAAGCCTCAGGGAAGGATTCCTACTAGGAGAAAGCCTTCGCTTCAGAAGTATGTATGTGGTCTTATTAACAGCTATAGTCAGTTGTTGCTCTTGCACTGACGTTGCATCTGAGCAAGCATATCGCTCGCCTTTAGGCAGAGTCTTGCTCTGGAGTCTGCAGACACACATACTAGGATGTCACCTGCGTATGCAAACAACACCTTCAATAGCATCTGACCCAGATGTAACGGAGTTCAATACTAAGATCCCAAACCAGTAGACCACTTACGGAACTTTCAGGACAGCCCTTGGCAATCTTTTTAATTACCTTTCTGTGAAGCCCAGGCCTACGACCTAGCAGAGCACTATTCTGACAAATGAGAAGTCAGCTACTACAGAGACCATTTATCCACTTTAAGGCACCAGCTAAATGAAGATTTTGCTGACCAAATACGAGCTGTGTTGGGTGGCACATATGTGTTAGGGTGGGATGCCACATGTAATGACATGTTAATTGAGGTAGCTAGAGCAAGAACAATTGGTGTATTCATATGTGGAATAAATCTGCAGATATGTAGTGAAGTGAAGGTGGCCTCGCCTACTTCACAACATGAAGCAGTAAGATTGACTCTTTTTTGCAAGGTGGCTGCGAAGTTCGTCTCTTCTCTGTCACAAAGCAATAAGCTGCGCCACATTTTTGTAAATGACACTAATTCCAACCACTGATATATAAGTACTGCCTGCCAAAAATATCAGAGACAGAATGTTCAATAGCGGAATTCTCCACGTGATAATAGACAAAATGTGAGTACACGCAGGGAAAATGATCAGGAATCAGTCCCCACCACCCATCGTCCACGTAACGTGGGTAATGTATCCAGCCCAAGACAAAAGTGTAAATGATGTGGGTAACATAATTTTAGAGGCCACTATCAGAGGAAGAGCTGACAGTGTCAGTAGATACAGGGACTCAAATTAGAGCATTATTTGTTTCTCTTAATGATAAGAGTGCAGTTAAATCGTTGCGCTGTTACATTAGTGGATTAAGAGAAGAAGTAACACTGCCACAGGAATATGTTTTGTAAACCTTCAGACGCATGGTAAGAACTATGGTTTTGTTAGGAAAGTTGGGAGAAGGCGCAGAAGGGATTTCAGTGTCATTCTAGAGAAGGATTTCCTACACCGGTACTGGATGATGGTATATTATGGGACGCATATTGTTCGAATCAGTGAGGCAACTATTTCGGTGGAACTCGCGACCCTCAATCACTAGGAATTTGTGGAATGAGGCTTCTTCCACAACCTCCAACAGAACCACATACATGGGCATTTGAAATTTATACAACTGGTAACAGTCAGCGGTGGCACAGGACAGACTTCACAATCCAAATGCTGCCTAGAGTGGACTTTTTCGTTGATACACTCTGTCTAAACAATGTTCTCTACAGGTCATTGATTCATGTGACATTAGTGTAAATAAAATGGAGAGACTGGTAAAAAAGTATTGTGCTCCAGAACTTATTGACGACTTTCGGTAAGTAGATATAGAGATTACATGCGGAACAATACTTGCTTGTGCTCAGGAAGTTGTAGAGGAAGAATTTCAGTGTGAAAGTAAGTTAAAGTGTAAGAGCAAGAAGCAGCTGACAGAAGAAGAATTTGCACAGTAACGTCCTTACTTGAAAATCAGGCCTATGAGAAGTTAGCACATTTGCCAGTGTCAGTGAAATCTTTTGTACTCGATATTAAAGGAATATGCTTGGTTGTTCGAGAAACCGCAGTATATGTCAGTCACTAACGTTGTGCAACGCGAAATTCAAATTTAAGACATTAGGCCAATTGCTTAGAAACTGGACAGGCTCGGAACTGGACTGATTCCCATTTTATCTACAACCCGTTGGTCAGGATGTTACACAAGATCAGCTGGTTGCAGGGATAGATCAATCCTCTGCGAACCCCTGCTTGGTCCCTAGCGCTGTGGTACCCAAAAACCCTATCGCCTATGCATTAACGTACAAGCAGAAAACAAGGTAACTACCATTGATACCTACCCTCTACCCCATATCGAAGAAACATTGGACATACTGGGAAACTGTAGGTATTTTACTACCTTTTACGTGTATTCTAATTACCACCAAATTCCGATTGCACCAGAATACCTATAAAACCGCATTTTTGGTTCCATGAGGGTTGTATGAGTTTTTACACATGCCTTTCAGCCTTAGAAATGCGCCTGTCACTTTCCAAAGATTCGCTGACTTGTTACTAAGATGATTGAAGCCTACAGCGCCTTTAGTGTATTTGGCTGACATGATATTTTCAAGGAGTACTGAGGAACGTTTGGTGAGATTGAGGTACGTTTTATCAAGGTTACAGCACACACATTTGAATTTAAAGCTTTTGTTCTGCACAGTCAAAGGTTAAGTACCTGGGACATATTATCAGTTCAGATGAGATTAAGACAGATCCACTGCTAACCAAATCAGTTGAGACTCTTCCAGGCACACTAACATTAAGGAGATGCTACTTTTCTTGGCCTCACTAGTTGTTACCGTCTTTGGTAAAGAATTGTGCTATGACAGCCACACGATTAACGAAGTTGTTAAAGTATGGTGCAGTGCTTAAGCGGACAGAGAGATTTGAATTGGCTATGAGGAAACTTAAATATTATTTGACAGGTTCACCTTATTAATATACTGATTCTGAAAAGGTTTTATCCTTCGAACAGACACCTCAAATATGCTATCAGTGCTGTATTTTGTCAAGAATAATTGCTAGCACTTAAATTCGGAGTCAACTATTTCAGATGTTGTTTCTACAGAAGAAAATTCTTTGTGGTCTCTGGTTATACTGCTCTTTTGTAGAGGCTCAGTTTACAGGGTCCCAGCAGTAATTTGACTCGTTGGGCATTAAAAGTATCGAAATAAGATTTTGTCAAGAATAATTGCTAGCACTTAAATTCGGAGTCAACTATTTCAGATGTTGTTTCTACAGAAGAAAATTCTTTGTGGTCTCTGGTTATACTGCTCTTTTGTAGAGGCTCAGTTTACAGGGTCCCAGCAGTAATTTGACTCGTTGGGCATTAAAAGTATCGAAATAAGATTATGACGTATGCCACAAACCAGGCTGTTCACACCTAAATGTTGATGCACTGAGCCATAAGGTCAAAATGATTCAGACTGACAATGTTTTAAGAGAAGAATTGAGAGATGTACAATGTCACTGGTACAATTCTATTCCACATTTTGTCACAGTTCATTATATTCTATGCCACATAAATCCCCCTGAGCAACAGAGTCATAACTGCAGAAAGAATTGCAAGCATGTATAATAGCTCAGTATCATGACAGTTTGCGGGTGTGTCATAATGGACAAAAAGCCATGAGTGCCAGAATATACACACGGCATTGATGGGAAGATAGACAGACTGATGTTCAGAAGTACATACAAAACTACTTGCCTTGTGGTCAGAGGTCAGTCTCAGCATAAACTTACATTGCCTTGCTAACACTTCTAGGGGCTACAGACGTTACAAACCCGATTCAGAATGTTGTATTAGGCATTGTCAGACCGTTCCCACAGACCTCACAAAATAATACACTCCTGGAAATGGAAAAAGGAACACATTGACACCGGTGTGTCAGACCCACCATACTTGCTCCGGACACTGCGAGAGGGCTGTACAAGCAATGATCACACGCACGGCACAGCAGACTTACCAGGAACCGCGGTGTTGGCCGTCGAATGGCGCTAGCTGCGCAGCATTTGTGCACCGCCGCCGTCAGTGTCAGCCAGTTTGCCGTGGCATACGGAGCTCCATCGCAGTCTTTAACACTGGTAGCATGCCGCGACAGCGTGGACGTGAACCGTATGGGCAGTTGACGGACTTTGAGCGAGGGCGTATAGTGAGCATTGCGGGAGGCCGGGTGGACATACCGCCGAATTGCTCAACACGTGGGGCGTGAGGTCTCCACAGTACATCGATGTTGTCGCCAGTGGTCGGCGGAAGGTGCACGTGCCCGTCGACCTGGGACCGGACCGCAGCGACGCACGGATGCACGCCAAGACCGTAGGATCCTACGCAGTGCCGTAGGGGACCGCACCGCCACTTCCCAGCAAATTAGGGACACTGTTGCTCCTGGGGTATCGGCGAGGACCATTCGCAACCGTCTCCATGAAGCTGTGCTACGGTCCCGCACACCGTTAGGCCGTCTTCCGCTCACGCCCCAACATCGTGCAGCCCGCCTCCAGTGGTGTCGCGACAGGCGTGAATGGAGGGACGAATGGAGACGTGTCGTCTTCAGCGATGAGAGTCGCTTCTGCCTTGGTGCCAATGATGGTCGTATGCGTGTTTGGCGCCGTGCAGGTGAGCGCCACAATCAGGACTGCATACGACCGAGGCACACAGGGCCAACAACCGGCATCATGGTGTGGGGAGCAATCTCCTACACTGGCCGTACACCACTGGTGATCGTCGAGGAGACACTGAATAGTGCACAGTACATCCAAACCGTCATCGAACCCATCGTTCTACCATTCCTAGACCGGCAAGGGAACTTGCTGTTCCAACAGGACAATGCACGTCCGCATGTATCCCGTGCCACCCAACGTGCTCTAGAAGGTGTAAGTCAACTACCCTGGCCAGCAAGATCTCCGGATCTGTCCCCCATTGAGCATGTTTGGGACTGGATGAAGCGTCGTCTCACGCGGTCTGCACGTCTAGCACGAACGCTGGTCCAACTGAGGCGCCAGGTGGAAATGGCATGGCAAGCCGTTCCACAGGACTACATCCAGCATCTCTACGATCGTCTCCATGGGAGAATAGCAGCCTGCATTGCTGCGAAAGGTGGATATACACTGTACTAGTGCCGACATTGTGCATGCTCTGTTGCCTGTGTCTATGTGCCTGTGGTTCTGTCAGTGTGATCATGTGATGTATCTGACCCCAGGAATGTGTCAATAAAGTTTCCCCTTCCTGGGACAATGAATTCACGGTGTTCTTATTTCAATTTCCAGGAGTGTAAATACAACCTATCTATCACTGATCTTTTCCTAGATATGTAATTCTAGTACACGTTGCAGATATTACTACAGGAACAGTAACAAGTGTCTTTGTCAATAGCTAAGTTTTATCATTCGGAAGTCCTGATCAAATTTTGACTGAACAGAGGATTAATTTTATTTACTTCCTGTTTTTACAAGTGTACAAATGACTATGAATCAAACAACTGAGAAACACTCCTTTCCATCCAAAAGCTAATAGTAACCTCCAATGTGTACATCAAACAACAGTTCGGATTTTGTCTTACTACATAAACCACTCAGTGACTGGGACAGGTAGGTCGCCTATGTAGCTTCTGCATAAAATAGTCATATACATGAATCAACTAGGTATAGATCGTACGAGGAAGTTTATGGGCAGCCTATGAGCTCCCAATTTGAACATGATAAACTCCAATCTGTCGGAGATCTGGCAGAAGTTATCATCTCAAGGCTACCTGGAAGCAGATAAAACAAAATAAATACAAGCTACCCAGAAACAAGATGATCCCTCGTAACAAAGGGGCTGTGCTTTCTCAGTATAAACCTGGGAACCTATTTTTGATTCGTAACCTCATGATTAAGAAAGGAAAGACTAAGAAATTCATGCTTCAATACGAAACCCCTTATTCCATCATACGAGTGACTTCTGTCAATGCAGATATTCATTGTCTGACCACACAGTGGTAGTACATTCTGACTGGTTACAGATGTACCATGGTCAAGCTCTGCCACCCTCTGCAGTGTCACTTAGTCCAACTCAAAATAATTTATGAGAAGGCACATGTACTATCATGCAGAAATGCAGGGAAAAAGGACAAGTTGCTATCAGCATATCCTAAGTATGCCTTGAGAAATAAACACCCTTATGCCTTGAGGTCATGGGATTGAGGTACTGTTTGTTTGAATGAGTTTCATGTAGTGTTTTATTCTGTGTAGGAGTGATTTCACTATGGGAAGAAATGTATTTTATTGATGTGATTCTGAGTAATAATTCTGTCGTTCAGTCAGTCATTCTGACTGACTAGTGTAAACGAATTGCGCTATACTGTAGAACCAGTATCCAGTTGAGGCTAATTTTACCATCTTTCCTTTGCAGTTTTTTTATGCAAGAAGCTGCAAGAATTGTTTTCTAAAATAGGAGTACGTCTTGATGTATTACAAAATACTGTATATTAACAACAAAGTAACGAGAGCAGTGATAGTGTAAATGATTAAAGTGTGACCAGAAGTAATTGCTTGTTCAGTGGACATGAGTTTAGAGAGATCGGTTGATTTATAATAATGTACCAGTAAGAGAACGTGAGGGGCTACTATTCAACATCATCAGGAGGTTACTATGTTACTAAGTAAAGCTTTAGACGTTCCTTTAAGTGAGAAACACACTGTGGTGATACATGAAATAACTGAGTTTTGCGTTATGTACACTAAAGATTTTACATCATGTGAAATGGACTTTTTACAAACGCATTTACACTATTGCAAATTAAGTTTAATCAGTACTACATTGTTACAAGAAGAGAATCACAGTTCTGAGGTAGAAGAATGTTTTACTTAACCAGCTCACAAGCAGCGTTGAAGTGAAGTAGATAATTGGAGACATCAATTAATAAAGTGTTTTTCCAGTAGTTGCTATTAATCGAATGTTTTCTTTACAGCTATAAATATTTTACTTTTGCCGAGTTTTGTACGAAAAAATACATACACCAAATTTTCACATATTATCATATTTCCACTTTACTATCAAAATTTACTTTAGAATTCATAGTTCTCTTGTCCACAACAGGCAAGTAAACTTCTTAATTAAATACATGAAGAGACAAGAGATAAGTGCATTCATTTATATAACAATTAGTAACCAAATTTGCATCAACCAGAGGACCTCTATATCAAGTGTTTGGAGTTAACACTAAAGACTAATTCATGCAATGAGTTACCTACAGAGATCATGTACTTGACAAACTCGCCCAAAATATGCAAACAACAGCTATTTGAAATTACCCAAGACTCTCACAGTATACACTAGTGGGAAGTTATGTTGTATAAATGATTATTATCTGGTAGTTGAGTTAGCCTTTTGTAGACAAAGAATAACTCTTACTGCAACATTTTACTAGTAGTCAGGCCAATGCATGCATACGTTACTGTTTGGCAGCATCTTTGCACTTCAGATGATCTATATTCTTTGTATGTAATGGATAACACAACAAAAATAAGTCCTCGTCTTCGTAATAAATGGTGGAATGTATCATAACTCACGTGGATGGATCTTGTGAAACAAGCGATTTATGGTTACGAGTTTTGCCATATGCCATTATAGGAAATGTATTACTCCTTTAAAAACTACACTTTCCTCGATTTTCCAACTAATTTGCAATAGACTTCGGACGTGAAGTCCTGAACATCACAGGTAAGTCCATTGTCAGAAGCCACTGCTACATGTCGAGACCCTAAATCCAGCATGTTAAAAATATATGGTATCAATTGCAGGTCAGGAGAAAGAAAGCATAGATAAGTTTAATTATATACTACTTGTGTGTCACAAATGACTTAACCTCATCACCAAACAATGATACTTGAAAGGCACTAAAGAGACAAGTGTCGAACGAAGTCTCCCAGCAGTGGTTTGTGAGAGGTAATGTTTAATTGTGCAGAGTTCTATATGAAGTTAAGAGACAAACAATTTTGAAACAACAGTAGCACCTTCACTGTCATATGGGTGAATAAGACTTACTTATGGTTCTGCAAAGAAGGGTAGATGCATTGATTGTTGTAATTACATAGTGATGGGCTAACTGCTCTTGTCACTGTGACAGTTATTCTGACAGCATGCCATTCATAAACGTTCATTTGCGTTTCACTTAAAATATTTCTATGAGTACCTCTTTTTATGTTTTGTGTCATTTTTTCTGTATTTTGTTTACTGTATTTCATGTGTGATAGAAATGATGTCATGGTAGTCACTCTCACCTGACATTAGCCAAAACCAGTAAGCTAACTTGTTGTACTAGTATGTGGTGGATTACCTTCCTTTAAGCTTTAACACAGTATTTTATCTGAAATACTCTTGATCAGTCAATGTGCATCATTCATATGCAATAATGATTTTCTTTCTTTTATGGGTAACCCAGTGATTGTGATTTAATATCCTCCTGGGAAAACTAACTTATTACATTCACTACAGTGACGCATGTTATCTCTCCATCCACTTTTGGTATCGTGAATTACACTGCGTGTACTCTGGCCAAGTAATATAGTAGTATTTCTTAACTGTAGTTGCGCATCTACCACTATTCAGATGTCTAGTCATAATTAAAACAAGTTGTTTCCACAAGACCTGGTGGTAGTTGCCTGTATTACAAATGGTTAATGTCCAAGTGGACAAAATTTTGATACAACCCTACAGATATGAACAAACATATGCATGGATCCATGCTTGTACCATTTCGCTGTTAGACAATCCAATAGTGCTGGCACGTTATAATGAAGATTATGCTAGCCTCTTTTAACCTAGCTATCTGCTAAAAAATCCATGTGGAGTCATTGGTTCTCATTCTCAGTAAACAAGGAGGAATAGGGACAACGTCTCAGTGACATGGTTTCTTACACTACTGCTAATGCGTGACGAACAGTCATCCTCTACTTCTGGAAAAATTCTGTAGTCACATATCGTTGCAGTTAGTTTCTTAACCTTCCCTGTTAATCCTGTCCCTACTACCATATCCCTGAATCAGTTCTGTTCTCCTTCTTTCGTAAAGAAGGAGAAGTCTGAGCTCATCTTGACTATGTCACTCTCTTGGTACCATAGTATTCATAGTTCTGTTTCACTATTCCAACCAATACTACAGAGTTATCACTGCTGCCTTGCTGCAGTGTCCGGTTTAGCTATTCCCCAGAGACTTACTAGATGATTTGTGCCGTCTCTCAATTGGTTAGTTAAGCAAGGAACCAGTGCTTTTTTCTAGAGGAATGATTTGGCACATCAGTTGTCAAACAGTAAGTGTTTGAGCAGTGACAGGAATATCGCTAAGCACTTCGTCTTGGTCCCCACTAATTCTACTTACGATTTATTCACATCATCTTGGCTCATATCTTGGCAATGGGAATATAGTCACCCCATTCATGTGGTTCACAAATTAGATGTATGCCCTGTTAATTATGGACTTACCACTCCATAACAGAACTATCTGAAACCTTGATCATTCTTTTAAGATATTCATATAGTATGTTTCAATTGCAACACCCACAAAGATGATTCCACCTAGAACTGCTTCCTGTGTACATCGTAATCTGAAAGATAATAGCACTGCTATCTCTTACAACCACTTACATTTAACGTAAGGATGTAAGACCATTGAACAACGATATAGTGTGAGAAATGTGACATGCCTTGTTCGATGTACAGCCCTCCCATTTATTCCATATCGTTAACTGCTCAACAATTTGTGTGTGAGAAGAACCAATGGGACTCGCTAGATAGGCAGTTAGTGTCTTTCAACATCTACCCCACGCAAATGAGACAGGTGGATGTTGCTTGGACTTCTGGTTCCTCCAGGTGCCTCCTCCTAACATGATGCGATTAGCGACCGAAGAGACCCTTGTCTGGTCATTGCACTTCTGATTTGTCTTCATACTATGGTCCGTTCTACCATCTATCATCTTGCTGTCACACAAAAACATGCGTGACCCACTTGCACACTGAGAACTACAGTACCTCAGTTAGGGTTGTAGTGGCCTTACTCACTCACACCCAACACAAACACCTATGAAACACAACGTTCACTCTTAGACACTTACAGAGTGTTCCCTGAGTGCGTAACTATCCCTAATTCCTACACTACTGTGTTATTTTGCCTCAATGTTTCACCTACCATTGACTCTGCTTTGAATACTATGTGTACACAGGGAATAATGTTCCGCATTGTTTCCAGTTTGAACATTGATCTTCCCTTGGGTATCTATCTGTTTAGTACATTTTTTATAATACTGGAACCTCCATTTGGTGCTTATGAACACTTGTCCTACATTAATCGACGTCATTGTGCAAGAGGGGACCTCAGACATTATCTACATCCTCCATCGAATAAAATGAGGCATTCAGCAGTACAGAACCATATTTCCCAAGCAGTTCCTGGCTGATGCACCTAGCACCACACCAATTTCAGCCTTGCTCACTACTTCAAGAAGAAATAAGAATAATGAAGTCTTTTTCCCAATGTGATCACCACCAATGTTATCAATTACGCTCATACTCTAATTGAATACTCACTAACCTACAATTTTGTTCATTTGTCCCTCTAGTGATGTGTTTTACCTGCCAGTTAGGCTCTGCTGTTTTGATGAGATGAATGCAAACTCATCTGATGACCACAATTCCGTTTATGGAAAGATTTAGAATGCTTCATGCAAACTGTTCAACTGTTCTGTGCTTCCCCACCTGGCACTAACCAAGAGAGCTGTGTATCTGGATACATTACTGATACAGGTTAATTTTGTGATCCTTTAATTTCCACTGATACATACCACATTTTGCATTCACATGTAGTACACTCTAAATAGCTACACAGTTGGACACACCCCAGTGCCTTACACACCTAAAAAGTTAATGTACCACTTTCCAGCACTCCATCACTGAGAAAAACTTTAAATGCTCTGCCTCTTAACTCATTTACTTACCTCACGTATCTACAGGCGTTTCGGCTCAATTCACCTTCCCTTACCACCTTTAGCTTTGACATACTTTTATAGCAGCAGAATAAAATTCTATGGCTTCATGACAAATCTTGTATGCCACTTCGATTCCTACCACTCGTAGGTTCATTACACCTTGATAGGCTGATGAGATGACGAAAAACGTCTGATTCATCTAGCAACAACCTCCTGCCCTTCCTTTTGCTTGATTTTATGATTAAATGTAGGTTTCAGTAATTGTAGTGCACGATGTCACCTCTTTTCTTGTTAATGTATTACTTTTTCCATTTCATATTGTCATGTTCTGCCATCTGTATTTTTCACCTAATTTAATTAGGACTATCATGAACCAGTTAGGTCCCTCAAAAGTCACAAGACTACAATCCTTTTCAAAAATTGACAATTGTGAACACCTGTTTTCAGTTCATTACATAGGCTACCCTGTGTGGTGCACAACATGCCAGTTTGCTTGAGACATCATGAGCCTAGACAGTTGATCGTGATTCCCTTCCTAGTTCACCACCCATCCTTATTGCACCATCTGTTATATTTTAAATAATTATAATTATAAATGTAACGAATACTCTCAACTTTAATTTCGTTACAGACAATTGAAGTTGGTTTGCCCATTTTCCTAACAGCTAAGCCCTCTACTCTTTCCCATAGCTCACCAAGGAAGTTAGCACTACTGGGTAGGTCTACTGGCTCCTATTTTGATATCCTTGTCCTAAGTCTAACATCTCCATATTAGCGCTAGCTTACATAATGGACACTTCCAAAATGTGGTTTCATTCTCATTAGATTTTCAGAAAAGTGGGAATAGAAACTCACTTTTGGTTTCCTAACGAAATATAGAATTAGCACAACTACAGTAAATCATACACATTGGCCAAATGTTGACCTAATTTTGCAATATACCAGGTTATAACGTCTTCTGTTCTTTCTAAACGCCTGCCAAAAACAACTGGCTGTGTATTCAGTCCTCTCAACATTCAGCCCTACTTAACATAAACCATCACTATTTCTTCGAAAGAATAATAAACGCCAAACTTGTGCAAAGTTTCAAGACAACTAGCACCTGTGACAGGCTATAACTACTGCTGATCGGTCATCTTGATTGCAAAGCCGTCGAACCTTGGTACCCTGTTGCAATTGCCTCTACATGAGTGCTAACTCTTGCAGCATGCAAGCAGAAACGACCAATGTGCACTAATCATCCCTGTCTTTTCACTCTGATTTAATTCTCCTTCACTGAATTATAGACACTGTTCATCCTGTGAACAACTAGTCACAGAACCACTCCACCACGCTATGCGAGTTTGGTTTAATGGAAGTGCAGCTGTGCTGAAAACAAATTTGGTATCCCTGCTCAGACTGATGCTGATTGCTGTGATAAAGCTCCTATGAGCTTCATTCTTTGTTATGCAGTATCACGAAATCCTAGTAAGCTGACATGTGCTGCTCAATCACACTGAAGACAATCTTTTGGCTACCACCTGACAAATTCATAATATAGCTACTGTGCTAATACTGCAATATTAGAAACTTAAAAACGCGATCCAGCGTGATTAAATACACAGGGAACTGTGCAAATTGACTGCTACTTTGGAAGTAACCAAAGCCTTGTAGATCTTGTTGTGTAACACCCACACAACAGTTAGATGTTAACACCCTGCACACTGCCATTCAACCAAAAGAGCAACAGAGACTCATTCCTAACTTAGTGCCCTCTGAAACCTTCCATCAAACCATAACTAATACTTCATTTCATGCATCAGTACACATGCAATTGATCTAGTCCATGTAGGTATCAACCTTGCCTTATTATTGCACTGCTGCTATTGTACAACTGCCATAATCTATAGATGTTTTAAATATACAGATATCCCAGACCGTAACTTGCACCAGTCGCAAATTTGAGTGTTATCACATTCTCTTTCCCTGTCACCTATGTACCTAATTATGAACGCGATGTTCGGCAAACGGACATCCTGTCTGTCTGCAAGGGGTATCCATCAGACTGTCACGTAGTTCAAGATTCATCTGTGATTTAACACTAATTATTACAAGCATCCTACCCTATTACTCTGCACTAGTGTCAAATGTGAAACTGCATTGCTTTTAGAGGAAACTAAAGAATTCCCTTCCTCTCGCACTGTTGAGGCAATGCACAAATTTTTATTTAGGCCCACTGGGAACAGATTACCATATTTGGTAGCGCAGTCAACTATAGTAGCAGTTCTCTGCTGTGACCATGCATTTACACTTCAGACTTATCGAGTTTTTCTAATGGTATACGTTTTTTCAACTTTCTTATTGTATATGTATCACACCCACCATTAGGTTATCTCCTCATTTAACTTACACACACTACAGCTTTGAACTTTTCTGATAATTTGCCTAAAACACCTTTTGTACTGGCACCCAACCGACAGCCTGCCTACACAACAAAAAAAAAAAAAATCAAAGTTACCATTGACCATGGCACTGCACACATCACTGAGAGGAGTAAGCTGGAATACCTATAAAGAGTGTTTGACCCAGTGTCATCTCTCTTACAGTCACTGTAGTTGTCCTCAAAATGGTTATATGGATCATATGTAATCAAAGATATTGTGAACCATTCAGATAATGTTCTGCACGAGCAGCAGCTGTTGGGTAATTTTATACTCAAGTGGATTTTGCATCGTGGCACTATTCAGTCATGACTTGTTTACAACTAAGCATTAGGAGATGGGATGCTGGTATGTATTAGTCTGTTTCTATTGTATAATTTTTTCATTTTGCAACATGTGAGAGCATTACATTCTACTTAGCTAAGGATGAAACCAATGACATATTACTTAAGAATCAATATCAATTAATTACATGAAATAAGAATTAATAGAACAATGCTAGTGTCACAGTTGTGTTAATAAGATTAGTTTATTATGGCTATATTATCTGCTTGTAATGTATCCTTCAATAACTTTGCAATTTAAGCTTTTATACTACAAACTGCAAAGATTATAGGAAAAATAATGAATCTTATCAATATGATTGAGCTAAACCTCCTTTTGTATTGAATCCACATCCTAAAATTTACTTGTCCTTGACCATTCTTGTAGAATAGTTTATTCTGTCGTGATTAGCTTACATTATGATTTTATTAGGTGCAGTTACACTCTTTAATTTATGGGCATGTACTGTTTTTGTAGACTCAGTTATTTAGGTAGTTTTCCACACAACCATTGAATATGTTCATTTTCTGCTTCCATATCGTGTACCAGAGAAATGCTATATGACCCATCTTTAGCTCACACAGTTATTCAGTCAATACTGTGATCTTTTTTTAACACGTTACTACTAATTTTACTGTTTTTCTTAGAGATTCATAATATGAATACTCGCCACACGTACTAGTGTATTTTCAAACTCATCAGAATATAAGGCTATTGTCCAGAAATCCGGCTTTTCCTTCCTTTTATTGGAAAATAATATTTAATACAAATGTGCGTGGATATTGCCTATTATGAATACTCTATACTGCAGCTGTAGATGTCCTATCATGAGAAAGATGGAATAAAATGTAATCACATCACTACAAAGTGTCATAGCTGAAGTGTAGCAAAACAGAACAGTGGCAATCAGTTATAACTATCTCCAGTTGTTACACATGCACTTTCACCAATAAGAAATAGGTAGGAAATAAAAAATAAAAACAATCGTTCTGAAAATAAAAATGAAGCATGAATACAGATTTCTAAAAACGTCATGTTTATTTACACACATTAAGGAAACTAACCACAATGGAAACATCTTTGAATAAAATGCAGGAAATATTTAGTACTCATGTTCCGAGCTCTCCCAAGTGTTGTTCTTGTGTATACGAATAACTGGAATCAAATCGTAAGACCTAATGTTTGTATACCTATTTCATTTTGTGTAGAACTTACATGGTATTAAATACTGAAAAAAATAATTAAGAGCTTTAGTGCATAACACATATCTACATCATCTCTCAATCATGTAAAGAGCTTTGTGAAACAAAATTTGCAAAAAATATAGCTATTGTGCACTGGTGTAAATGCCAGCCAAGAACAATGAATTTATTAGATTACACATTTTAGCATCTGACCCATTTATGTGAAGATGCACTGATGGGCAAAAATGTCATGAATACTCCCTGTGAGGAGAATGAATGCCATATGTTGTACATACATGATGCAATAAGCAGATTACAAGTATATAAGCAGACCAGAAATTAACAAGGAATTGTTCTACCAATTACATGGGTCACAAACATGTAAACCCAAAGACATAAGTGACTTTAGCAAAGGGCAGGTAACAGTGGCATTGCAGTTGGGAACTAGAACCTCAAAAGTGGTGAAGCTGGTAGGCTGGATCTATGCTACTGTTGTGAACGTCTGTGGAAAGTGGCTGAAAGGTGATAAATCGATAACCTTATGAAAACATGTAATACACCTATCCATCACAAATCATGGAGATCAGAGGCTTGCCTGCTCTGTGAAGCTGGACATGTGGCAATATGTGGCATATCTAATTACGGAAAACAATGCTTGAGCAGCCATGTACATTTTTGAACCCACAATTCAATGTACATCGTTGAACATAGGGCTCCACAACATATGGTAACTGTGTTTCCATACCAATCCACCAAAATGTTCAATTGCAACTGCAGGGATCATTGAGGCTACAATGAAGGTCAACGCAAATATCAACTGTCAGGATGGATGACATTTCCTGTTACACCAGGTCAGTTGCCACATCCAGATATGCTATATCTAGGTGAATGGCACCAGGTGGAGAGCCCATTACGCTATGGGGACAGTCATTCGGGCTCCTTTGGGACATCTGGTAGTAATTGAAGGGATCATGACAGTTGCTGACTATGTAACCTTTGTAGCCACTGCATAGATTGCTTCATGCCTGGATGTGCTCTCCCATGGTGAAGGCATCTTCCAGGAGGATAATTGTCCATGTCACATGTGCAGAATGACTCCACAGTGGTCTGAGTAGCATGGTACCTAACACATCTTGACCACACCATGTAGCTGATCTGAACATGTGGAATGCAAATGGTATAACATACATCCTGAAACACATAAATGACATGTCAAGTCCATATCATGTAGAACTGTCGAAGTATTGTGTTCCAAGGGTGGTCAAACATGCTATATTTGTTGTTACGTTTACTGATACAGGAGTACTAACAGAACATAAATGTACATACTATTAACGACATCTCTTGAGAAAACATATCTGAGTGAAATAATTGTTATAACCATGTTTCTCCAGTGTGGAGTGTACTAGCGTGAATGAAGGAAGTGCCATTAATATATTTTTACTGTCACTGTTTCTAAAATACAGAGTAACAAGTAATACATGATGACTATGCAAATCATCACACATCCTTGGCCTGAATATTGCATGGTACTTATGATTACTGACACACATATGGATTTATCACAATACACAATCTTCCTGTCTCGAGACTGATAGGAAAAGAACAGCAGTGTTAATGATGTCCCAAGCTGCAGATATTGATTTTTATATTATCACATTATCTGTTACCAATCTATAGTACACATTGTTTCACAATTATAGATTTTTATGTTATTTCACAGGCATTATAATTTATTGACCCCTTGCTTCATCCATTATTTTACAGGCCTTGAGGGCACCAAACAGGAAAACCTATTTACATAAACTACCACTTGCTTGTAGTTTCTTTCTGATGTGAAGTAATGCATGTCTCTTGAGAGTGCCCAACTGAGTTAAACTTTTGTCACAGATGTCACATTTGTGAGGTCCCCTTCCAACGTATTCTAATGCATCTGTCTTGAGATCAGCTGATCTAAGAATGATCACTTCTTCACTTTTGTGAGGTCCTTTCCCAGTGTGTATGAATGTTGTGTCTTGTGATAGCCTGCCCTAACAAAAGATTTCCTACAAATATCAATTTTGTGATGTTTCTTTCCACTGTGAATTAATGTATGTTTCTTGAGATAACCTGACTGGGCAAACGATTTGTCAAAAAAATTTCACCTTTGTGAGGTGTCTTTATATGTGAATTAATGTGCATGTCTTGAGATTTCTCACAAATCTCACATGTACGAGGATTCCCTCCAATGTGAAGTGAGACGTTTCTTAAGAACGCTTGAGAAAGCAAAAGATTACCCATAAATGTCACATTTGTTAAGTTTCTTTCCAGTGTGAATTAATAAATGTTTCTTGAGATCGTTTGAGAAAGCAAAACATTTCCCACAAATCCCACATTTGTGAGGTTTCTTTCCAGTGTGAATAAATGCATGTCTCTTGAGATAAGTTGACACTGCAAAAGATTTCCCACAAATATCGCATTTGTGGGGTTTCTTTCCCCTGTGAATTAATGTGTGTGCCTTGAGATTAGCTGACTGGGTAAACGATTTGTCACAAATCTCACATTTGTAAGGTTTGTCTCCAGTGTGAATTAATCCATGTCTCTTGAGATTTCCTGCACCAGCAAAAGATTGTCCACAAATCCCACATTTATGAGGATTCTTTCCAGTGTGAAGTAATACATGTGTTTTGAGTCCGCTTGACAAAACAAAAGATTTCCCACAAATCTCACAATTATGAGGTTTTTTTCCATTGTGAATTAATAAGTGTTTCTTGAGATCCCATGAGACAAAATAAGATTTTCCACAAATATGGCATTTGTTAAGTTTCTTTCCAGTGTGAAATAATGCATGTTGCTTGAGATAGCTTGGGAAAAAAAAACATTTCCCACAACTCTCACATTTGTGAGGTTTCTTTCCAGTGTGAATTAATCCATGTTTCTTGAGATTGCCTGCACGAGCAAAAGATTTGCCACAAATATCACATTTGTGGGTTCTGTTTGCAGTAAGTAGATTACCCAGGAAACTGACATTAACAGTTGTAGATAAAGTTCCATAATGATTTGTTTCCTGTGTATCATTTGTCATAATTGTGTTACCTATGTCATTAGCAGACTTGTTTGCAGCTTTCCACGTTTCCTTGTATGAATTCAGCTTATTGAGTTCTGCGACAGAAACGTCTAGCTCACTATCCGAGAAGCTAGTGCTTTGATGCTCATCACTATAGCCATATTTTTCATGGTTGCCAGCAGTTGAGAAATCGTAGTTCTCACTCATTCTCAAATGTTTTTTCAAACTAACATTACTGTGAAATACCTCACCACACCACTTACGAACATACAAAGGTGGTTGCATACCATCAATGTGAATAAACACATGCTTTATGAATCTGTATTTTGAAGGAAAGCTCTGTTGGCAGAAATTACAGCTATATACATGTAATTCCTTTTCCCACATACTACAGTTATATCGCGTGGCAACTGAGCAGTTCTTATCAACAGCCATATCTTCTGTATTGGTACCAAACTCGTGTGTTGACTTCTCCATGTCAATCATCAACTCATCCTGGACCAGTCTAAGGTGAAAAGTTTCTTCACATGATATGTCACTGCTCCCACCAGTACACTGAGTCAATCTGAAGAGTAAGGAGGCAGATGTTAAATACTGATATACATACAACAAAGAAAGAATATTTAGGCGTCTGTAAATCCAGTACTATAAGAGAGAATTCATAAAAGTGCAGAAGAAATTACATATATAGTAACTGTTAGAGATTTAAAATTATAATATTCCACCAGAAGGAAGGAACTGATGAGGTAGAAATAATGATTAATCTGAGTCACTGCCAATTTGATTTGAAATTTTTAGATGAGAAAATAATTCACTTTCAAGTGTTACAGTCTTTTTAAAATACAGTGCTACAAATTAATAGTTTACACCCATTTATTAATTGTATCAAAAAATTTCAGTTATATGTTTTAACTGAATCAGATTTAATTAACAGAAATAATTTTTAAATGTTCCTCTTCTATTATCTTAGCTCTGTAAATGGCTTTCCTTTTTCTGGCCAACACTTTCACATTTGGAAATTTATTTCACCTAGCAAACAGTTTTTTTTGTTTGATTCCCAATGAGTCAAGAACTAGTGCAAGCATTATTATTTTGATTAGGTATCTTGTATGGATGTTAATCAGCTGGATAATGACTGTTCATGAACAATAATCGGTCACATCAATCTATGGAAAAAAAGCATACTGATGAATGAATGTGAATCACACACTTGCAGATGGTTTTAATCTAAGACTATGTTTTTGGCACTGCAACTTATATGAAACCTTGTACAAATGGAAATGCTGACTAAAAAGATTGAAATGGTTGTAAATTTTCCAGTAAATTTGCAGTGAGCCTTTTTGAAAATTTTTACATTTGGTCATCCGACACTACAGAACACAAATGACTTAAGGACACACACATAAATACCACATTATCACCCATTAAACACTGCAGGCTGACACTACATATCGCATAGCAGTGACAACAGCTGATGCATGAGCTACCACTGTAGTATCTGGGTCCCATAATTCCGCCTGCAGTTAAACCCTTTCCCACAGAACAGAACTGTGATGCCTTTCAGGTCCCCATGTGCATCATGTTGCACATGAAAGATCACAAACTACTGAAGGCATGCATGCTCCAGTGTTTTCTTTTCTTCTGACTGTAACTTCTAACTTTTTTGCATTGTGTTTGTATATAGTTCTGTTTGGCATGGTATCTGGTGAATTTCGAATGTTTTTAAACTCTTAATTGTGATCATACGGGTTTTTTAACGTAACCAGTATCATTGTGTGTCAGATTCTAGAAGTTCACAACTGATTCACTAAACACTGTAACTTTTTAAAAACTCAGTTACATGTATTTTCATACATATGGAAGTGAAGTAACAGAATATAAATAATGAAGAAAGAAATAAAAAAGCATGCAAGTGAGGTTTCAAACAAATACCTTTGTATTTATTAAAGTAGTAGAAATAAAACTTACAATTAAAATTTTAGACTATGCCAGTCAACCAAAAGAGAAACCAGAATAAGAACCAGAATTTCTGGAAAACTTCAACAATACATATATTTTGATGATAATTGTTTTTCAATTGTTTTAGAGACCTCCATGTAAGCATTGTGTAGGTACTGGGTAGTTTACTTGTGTCATATCCTTAATCTTTACTGCCCAACATTTTTTGTGGCAGGTACATTCATAGACTATTAATGCAGTCATGATGGAAGTGCACATGTATTTTAATAATACACAGACTACAGCCTGAAACAGCAACACTGCTGATGGTTTTCACCACATTTGCTAATACGTTTGGCACCACAGCTGTTACCTCTACTTTATTCCTTCCTTTGTTCTCTCAATTCTAAAACCAAAGAGCTGTCATTATGAACAAAAACAGTTTCTTACACTCTATCTACATACTCCAGTACCCACTATCGTACAACTAGTGTGGTCGGCGGATTAATGGGACTTCCATCACCCTTACTTGATCTTTTGGCTGAGGCTGGTTGCGAAGTGCCATTGCATGTATAGGCTAGTATTGTGATGGGGTCGCCACTCCCCCCCCCCACAGGACCGAATTATTGCACCCTAACTGCCTACATCCATGGGAAAGTGTAAACAGGTGAGAGTAGAGGGGAGGGTGAGGAGAGGAGAGGAGGGAGAGAGGAGAGGAGACGGGAGAGAGAGATAGTGGGGGGGAGAGAGAGACAGAGAGAGAGATATAGTGGGGAGATTATATATATATATATAGTGTGGAGAGAGAGAGAGAGAGAAAGAGAGTGTGGAGAGAGAGAGAGAGAGAGAGAGAGAGAGAGAGAGAGAGGAGAGAGAGAAGAGAGAGAGAGAGAGAGAGTGGAGAGAGAGAGAGTGGAGAGAGAGAGAGAGAGAGAGAGAGAGAGAGTGGAGAGAGGAGAGAGAGTGGAGAGTGGAGAGAGGAGAGAGAGAGAGAGAGAGAGAGAGAGAGAGAGAGAGAGAGAGAGAGAGAGAGAGTGGGGGGGAGAGAGAGAGGGGGGAGAGTGGGGGAGTGAGAGAGAGGGGGGGGAGAGAGAGGGGGAGAGAGAGGGGGGAGAGAGAGAGTGTGGGGGGAGAGAGAGAGTGTGGGGGGAGAGAGAGAGTGTGGGGGGGAGAGAGAGAGTGTGGGGGGGAGAGAGAGAGCGAGGGGGGGAGAGAGCGAGGGGGGGGAGAGAGCGAGGGGGGAGAGAGAGCGAGGGGGGGAGAGAGAGCGAGGGGGGAGAGAGAGCGAGGGGGGGAGAGAGAGCGAGGGGGGGAGAGAGAGCGAGGGGGGGAGAGAGAGCGAGGGGGGGAGAGAGAGCGAGGGGGGAGAGAGAGCGAGGGGGGAGAGAGAGCGAGGGGGGGAGAGAGAGCGAGGGGGGGAGAGAGAGCGAGGGAGGAGAGAGAGCGAGGGGGGGAGAGAGAGAGAGCGAGGGGGGGAGAGAGAGAGAGCGAGGGGGGAGAGAGAGAGAGAGCGAGGGGGGGGAGAAGAGAGAGAGAGCGAGGGGGGAGAGAGAGAGAGAGAGCGAGGGGGGAGAGAGAGAGAGAGAGAGCGAGGGGGGGAGAGAGAGAGAGAGCGAGGGGGGGAGGAGAGAGAGAGCGAGGGGGGGAGAGAGAGAGCGAGGGGGGGAGAGAGAGAGAGCGAGGGGGGAGAGAGAGAGAGAGCGAGGGGGGAGAGAGAGAGAGAGAGCGAGGGGGGAGAGAGAGAGAGAGCGAGGGGGGAGAGAGAGAGAGAGAGCGTGGGGGGAGAGAGAGAGAGAGAGCGAGGGGGAGAGAGAGAGAGAGAGCGAGGGGGGAGAGAGAGAGAGAGCGAGCGGGGGAGAGAGAGAGAGCGAGGGGGGAGAGAGAGAGAGCGAGGGGGGAGAGAGAGAGAGAGCGAGGGGGGAGAGAGAGAGAGAGAGAGGGGGGGAGAGAGAGCGAGGGGAGAGAGAGAGAGAGAGCGAGGGGGGAGAGAGAGAGAGAGAGCGAGGGGAGAGAGAGAGAGAGAGAGCGAGGGGGGAGAGAGAGAGAGCGAGGGGGGAGAGAGAGAGAGCGAGGGGGGAGAGAGAGAGAGCGAGGGGGGAGAGAGAGAGAGCGAGGGGGGAGAGAGAGAGAGCGAGGGGGGAGAGAGAGAGAGCGAGGGGGGAGAGAGAGAGAGCGAGGGGGGAGAGAGAGAGAGCGAGGGGGGAGAGAGAGGAGAGCGAGGGGGGAGAGAGAGAGAGCGAGGGGGGGAGAGAGAGAGAGCGAGGGGGGAGAGAGAGAGAGCGAGGGGGAGAGAGAGAGAGCGAGGGGGGAGAGAGAGAGAGAGCGAGGGGGGAGAGAGAGAGAGAGCGAGGGGGGAGAGAGAGAGAGAGCGAGGGGGGAGAGAGAGAGAGCGAGGGGGAGAGAGAGAGAGCGAGGGGGAGAGAGAGCGAGCGAGGGGGAGGAGAGAGCGAGCGAGGGGGGAGAGAGAGAGAGCGAGGGGGGAGAGAGAGAGAGCGAGGGGGGAGAGAGAGAGAGAGAGGGGGGAGAGAGAGAGAGAGCGAGGGGGGAGAGAGAGAGAGAGCGAGGGGGGAGGAGAGAGAGAGAGCGAGGGGGGGGAGAGAGAGAGCGAGGGGGGAGAGAGAGAGAGCGAGGGGGGGAGAGAGAGAGCGAGGGGGGAGAGAGAGATGGTTGGTTTGGGGGGATTAAAGGGACCAGACTGCGACGGTCATCGGTCCCTTTTTCCAAAAAAAAGGTAAAACCACCCAAAGAGAATTAAAAAAAAAAAAAAAAAAAAACGAACAACAGGAAAGACGTCACACGACACAGGACAAGAAATACTCCTACAGAGATCAGACGAAACAAATTAAAATCACACAGAGTGTGACAGTGGTTGGCCGACCATAGAGATAAAAAGGAAAAGCCAACCACCGAGAACACATTAAAAACTCGGCGTAAAATCGTAGGCCAATGGCCAGAATCAACACAAAAGAACAGAACAAACACTCAGATGAAAGAATAAAAACTCCCTGCCCTAATAAAACGTAAAACCTAAGGCAGCCATACCAGGGTCATCACATAAGAGGGCAGGAGAGTTTCAGGCAGCGCAAATGTCTGCCTGACCACAGCTAAAAGGGGGCAGGCCAACAAAATGTGGGCCACTGTCAAAGTCGCCCCGCAGCGACATACAGGAGGGTCCTCCCGGCGCAGTAAATAACTGTGTGTCAGGTGGGAGTGGCCAATGCGAGCCGACAAAGGACGACAGAGTCCCTGCGGTTGGCTCGCAGGGAATGACTGCCACACAGTCGTCGTCTCCTTGATTGCACGGAGTTTATTGGCATGATCCGATTGCGCATTCAGCGTCCCAAAGCGCAATAAACTTTTCGGCGGAGGACTGCCCGCAAATCAGTCTCTGGGAGGCCAACGTCCAGAGACTGTTTACTCGTGGCCTCTTTCGCCAGGCGGTCAACATGTTCATTGCCCGGGATACCGACATGACCGGGGGTCCACACAAAGACCACAGAGCGGCCGCAATGCGCAAGAGTATGCAGGGACTCATGGATAGCCATCACCAGACGAGAACGAGGGAAAACACTGGCCGAGAGCTCGTAACCGCTCAGGGAATCGCTACAGATAACGAAGGACTCACCTGAGCAGGAGCGGATATACTCTAGGGCACGAAAGATGGCGACTAGCTCAGCAGTGTAAACGCTGCAGCCAGCCGCCAAGGACGGTGTTCGAATGGTCCCCTAGAGTTAGCGCATACCCGACACGACCAGCAACCATCGAACCGTCGGTGTAAACAATTCCAGAGCCCTGATACTTGGCAGGATGGAATAAAAGCGGCGGCGGAAGGCCTCTGGAGGAACCGAGTCCTTCGAGCCCTGTGCCAAGTCGAGCCGAAGGAAAGGAGCGAGGAACACACCACGGGGGTGTACGCAGAGGCGCCCGGAAAGGAGGTGGAACTGGGAAAAACCCAAGCCCGCAGAGAAGCTCCTTGATGCGTACGGCGATCGGACAACCCGACCGGGGCCGACGGTCTGGCAGATGGACGACTGACCTGCGGGAACAGGACACGATAATTTGGATGCCCGGGCAAGCTAAAAACATGGGCAGCATAAGCGGCCAGCAAACGTTGGCGTCGGAACCGCAGTGGAGGTACACCTGCCTCCACTAGGACGCTGTCCACAGGGCTGGTGCGGAAAGCACCAGTGGCAAGGCGTATCCCGCTGTGGAGAATTGGGTCCAGCACCCGCAACGCAGATGGGGATGCTGAGCCATAAGCTAGGCACCCATAATCCAGGCGAGACTGGATTAACGCCTGGTAGAGCCGCAACAGGGTAGATCGGTCGGCGCCCCAGCGGGTGTGGCTCAAGCATCTCAGAGCGTTTAGATGCCGCCAACACGTCTGTTTAAGCTGCCGGATATGAGGCAGCCAAGTCAACCGGGCATCAAAAAGGACACCCAAAAACCTGTGGGTCTCCACCACAGCTAGAAGTTCGTCGGCAAGATAAAGCCGCGGCTCAGGATGGACCGTTCGGCGCCGGCAGAAATGCATAACGCGAGTCTTGGCTGCCGAAAACTGAAAACCACGCGCTACAGCCCAAGACTGCGCCTTGCGGATTGCGCCCTGTAGCTGACGTTCAGCTGCTGCAA